>NW_019525159.1:3387392-3419056 GCF_002814215.2 Seriola lalandi dorsalis
ACCCCTCCACCCCCCCCCCTATGGGCCAACATCAGCTCAGCATCAGCCATAAGACAGACAGAGGAAATGAACGCTGGGGAATTTATCTCCCATGCTGGCATTGTTTCTGCCTGGTGAGCTCTGAATTAACACATTTATTAAAGTGCTGGGTTGAGACCTCCACTTATTACAGGGCAGAACTGCTGAGCAGGGATTGTGTGTTACGTGTTTTGTAAAAGCACAAATTGAAATGAAAGCTGTAGATTAGTGAATTAAAAGGTTGGAAAATTAAAAGGAGGCTATCATCACTCGTATCATTCACGTATTTATACCGAGGGCCAGAGAGACCATGGAAACGCACACACCAACAGAAATGGCGTGCGAGTTTGTACATGTGTGATGACTTCATTTTGATATTGTTTGCATATAATGCTTTCAATATACAGCTATATTTATTTACTATTCTTCCTAAGCCAGCAGTGAACAGTTTAGCATTTCTCTGTGTATATTCTCTCTGTCTTTGCAACGTCACACAGGATGTTAACATTTTCCACTTCAAAGAAAGTCGCACTAAAAGACACACACTTGAGGGGATAGCGAAGTTCTTATCTCACAGGGTTGTGTATTTTATGTCATCTTCTGTCTCTTTTGCACGACATTATGTTTCCTGGCTACATGATGGTTGAGTCAAGCTGCGTTCGAGACTGACACATCCCTGCAAACTTTAGCAGAATTTGGCACAAAGAGGAAATAATAAATTCATAAGCAGTCAAATTTGGGCAGCTTTTCGCATGTGCATTAGATAATCTCTTGGCAGATTAGTATGGATTTGTTCGAATTAGATAGTGCAAGTCATTGTACAGAAGGAAGCGGGGAACATGGCTGAACGCATGGACACAGGTTTAAACCCTCAGGCACCCTGGGCAATCACAATCACTCTCTCACACAGGCAATTAAGAACCCCCTGACAGAGCATTAAGTAAGAGGCAACAGTCCCCCTTTATAAACATGCATTCTTTAACTGGAGAATCCCTTAGTTGCTCCCTACCGAACATCCAGTCAAAGTTTAGAGAGGGAGCAGAGCAGGAAATACTCCTGATTAATGATTGGATCGGCTCATAAACTCAGACAGCAGATTTGCCAGCAGCTGAATACCAACTGCATTGATTCTTGATCAGACTCAGATGTGGGGACTGTGAACTGTATAAGGTCCAGCGGTATGAAACCCCTTCTTGGTCTCTTTCTCATTTCCTGTGCTAGTTTCCTGCTCTGTTCCTTGCAACTGTACTCCCTCTGTCTTGGTGCTGGAAGGTGAAGCAGGAGCTTGGATTTGACGCCTGAGCAGCAGTCTTTAACTTTGCCCCTCCAGCCCTATTTTCTCCTCTGTCCAGGACTGATGTCTCAGGGGCACCTCATCTCCTGTCTCTCTCACTCTTTCATCCACCCCTGCCTCCACCTCCACCCCTACGGCTGCCGCAGTCAGCCGGGCTAATGGAGCCACTTACTGCCCCTTTAAATCTTAACGGTGCTGGTTAACCCTTTATTGATGTTCCTAGACCCCTCAGCTGCCTACAGGCTGGCCAGACTGTAAATCTACTACCTGGGCTTGATCAGCTGCTCGCAGGGAGGCTTTGACTGAAGTCAGGCTTGGTCATTAGACAGAAAGGAAAAAAAAAACGCAGCCATCACCATTTGTCAAGAACTGAACTGTGATGTGTTTTTCCCTGCCAGCCCTTTGTTCTGTTTTTAAGGCTGCTGCCTTCTGGTGTCTGCTGCCACTTGAGATGGTACACACTGAACATTTTGAGGTTTGCCAATTTACACGATGACATGAAAGTTAAAACGTGGGAAAGTACTTGACTCCACTGGTGTGCCCTTATATCTGTGTCTAATTTACGTTAGCTTGAGGCTTTTTTGTTTATTTTTCACGAACATGCCTTGCATGACAAGCTGGCACCGATGCGTTACAGCTGAATTCAACCCTCGAGTCTCTGCATCAAATAGATCAGCCTCAGTGGCAATGGGTAATCTGATTGCAAAGCTAAGAGATATACACATTAGCTGTAATCTTATGAGGCCCATTCACATCAATATGACTGAGAGTTAAATGGGAAAAAATGAGAAAAGAGGGAGAAGAGTGTGTAAGAGCAGCAGTTGCGAGTGAACAATGACAGGCATCTAGATCATACGTCTCGGATCATTTCCCCTTCCATATTGGAGTTTATGGTTTGTAGATTCTACTGCAGTAAAGAACGTATTTTCTGAGGCAGATGTTAGCTTTTGATTGATTTCTTCTTTGCTATAGAGCATCTCACAGATGCTCGCAGATGCTGGCTCTGTGTTCCTTGACTGTTTGTAATACAGAGACCGACTAAAGCCTTAAAACCATCAGCAAGATCTCCCCTGAGGCATGTAGGGCTTTATTTAGTCTGGAGTGCTTGTCCTAATATCTAATAACCCATCTTTGGTCTTTAGGCTACATCCCACCCTCATCCTCCTCATATATCCTTTCCCCCCGAGGACTCGAACGAGAGGAAATGTGTTTTACGCAAAGGAAAATATGCAGGGTCACATGGAATAACGCAGCTGACCAACCTCCACCGGTATTCTTGTTCCTTGCAAGTATATCTCCACGACAGGTGGCCTCAACTGCAGCCTAATAAACTCTGCAAGACTGCTTGTCTCCCTTTTTTTTTTTTTTTCTCCCACTTCGAAGCCCCACCCATCCTCCCCACCCTCTCCACCCTCCACCTCTCCTCCGCTCCAAAGGCCAGCCATATCCTTTTACCTCAGGCGAAGTTGGTCTGATGGTCTGGGACATGTTAGCCAGCTGCTAAATGAAAGGGGATAAATCACGCAAATGAAAACAAATAGATCCAGGTCTGCTTGACTCTAATTAAAGCCGGTTCCTCCACTCTGTAAACGCTGCTGTGTTCTACATACTTGATGGTGCTCCCGGAAACATGTGTTCCTCCTGAATCCCCCCCCCCCATCACTGAAACAGAGCCATGTGTGGCTGCGCAGTGGGCAGGGGTATGGGCACTCTGGCTTTCAGTCTTTTTCTTTTTCTTTTTTTTTTCTTTCTGCAAATGTTATGTTCCGTTCATGTTCCATGGAAACATTCTCCCCAACATACAACCAGGATCATTCATTTTAAGCGCTAAAAGAATGTGTATTATATTTCGGTACTGTTTTGATTCACTGCAGTTTATTTAAACAATTATACTTGTGCTAATTTATGTTTCTCCCCCTCTTTTTCTCTCCCACGCTCCGTTTGACATTTTCCTGCTGCGCCTGGTGACTCCACTGTGTATAGGTAAGCTTATTCTAAAATATGTATTTCTGCCACATATTACTCGTCTGTATAGTTAGAATCATCTGGAGCAATTCACAAAGTTCACTAGTTTGAATTATACATGCCTGCACCACAAGCCATTACTTTGGTGGCTGAACTTACATAACTGGAAAGCCAGACTAATGAGCATTGGCTGCATGGCGACTAACTTAATGGGCTGTAGGGATAGGCCGACATGAACCCGCCCCCCGCATGGCATGTGTCACTCTGCATCACTCACACTCTCTCATTTATATTACAATGTCTGTGTCAGGGACAATTTCATTTGTAATGGGTCTATTCAGGCAGATGGGAATGTTAGCTGTGTGTGTGAGCGTGTCTGTGTGTGTGTGTGTGTCTGTGTGTGTGTGTGCGCGCGCTTCATCATCAATCAAAAGCTACATTTGGAGGAGGAATAGATCAAGGATTTTTTCGATTTCTTTACTTGCCCAGTGTGAATGAGACATATTTGAAGCTATATAAATGTGGTGATAGGAGAATGGGATAGTGGTTTAAATTTCTCAGAAACATCTCGGATAAATTGATGTCTGCTCACCAGCACATCCTTACCTGTAACCCACAGGTTAGCTGAAAGAAAATAACAAAGTGCCGCTCTCCATGCCCCTCGTAAACTCGGGGCTCAGAGGCTCCTCTCCGGTTTACTGTAAAGCCTGAGAGTAGCTCAGTTGTCGTACAGTGGGAGGCAGAAGTGCCCTCCAGCAAAGACGATTTCTGCTCTGCCAGAATGTATCTGTACACTGCTGCTCAGGGAAAACAGGAAGGCTCACTGACCCATGGACCAGTTCAATTAGCATTCGCCACCGACACCTGCTCTCACCAGCTATACACAACTCTAGTGTGTGTGTGTGTGTGTGTGTGTATGTGTATTTTTTATTTTTTTTTGCTGGTATTACTGCACATCGCCATTAAATATTAAAACATAAGGCTGGGAGTGCACTGGGGTAGACCTCCTGTTCCCCTCTCTCATCAAAAATAAAAGGACAGCAACTGTAAAGTATTTGGAAGATGGAAAAATGAGAGGCG
This sequence comes from Seriola lalandi dorsalis, assembly GCF_002814215.2. Lineage (NCBI taxonomy): Eukaryota > Metazoa > Chordata > Actinopteri > Carangiformes > Carangidae > Seriola > Seriola lalandi. The sequence goes on from NW_019525159.1 coordinate 3,391,750, forward strand.
AGCTGAGAGAAAGGATTTTTACAATAGCTAGAGGAAAACAGCAGCAGGAATATGGGCAAAACACCAGCAGAACGAGTGAATTATTAAAATCAAAGATTAAAGTAATTATTAAAGTAAAAGCACTGAAGACTAATTATGAAAATAAGCCTTTAAGCTGCAGTTCACAATATGTGTTTTTGAGTTTTAACACTGGAGCTGTGGACTTCATCACACCTGCTGCCGTACCAAGTCACTTTTAACTCGAGCTGCCGAGAAGAAAAGATAGAGTGTAGTGAAATAGGGTTAAAGGTCGGAGAGTGGAGCCACCCAGCTCGTAATGGCTTTAACCTCTGACTCCCAGCCGTGTCCGGAGTCATCTCTTAATGCGGTATGACTGACAGCTCAGCGCTTCACATTCTTACGTCTGTGTCTCCGGCAGACGGAAGGAGAGAGTCTCAGATTCGTGTAAATTTAAACACAGATTACAACAATCAATGAATTAATAAATGGCTGTATAAGCAATCAGCGTTCTTATGTTATCTGTGCCCCTTTTTACTCGTGTGTCTGTTCTCGCTATTGTATGATCTAAAATGCATCGTCACCATGATGCAAAATGCTGAAAGTTCATTTCCAGGAAGCCCCCTACTGTAGCATGCCATTTGTGCTTCCTTGACGCCAGCAGTCCCAGCTTTCTCTGTAATGGAACAGAGGACTTCAAACGTAACTAATTGTTATCTATTTGTTTGTTAATGTGCCTCTTGTTTGGTGCTGTTGGGAACAGATGTGCCTGATGAGCTTTGTGAAGTGGCGGAGATCTGCAGTGGGACGAGCCTAATCAGTAGCGCAATTATAAGTTGTGGAGTACATCATCTGCGTGTGCTGAGTAGGAAAATAAAGTTGTTGTTGTGGTGTTTTTCATTTGCTGTACATGCCGCATCTCGAGCGTGCCTCTTTCACGGTGAGAGATTTGTCAAGATAGATGTCAATAGATGAAGAAGAAAAAGAAGAGGAGACACACACACGGGAAGAATAACTGATATGATGTGTGTGTTAAAGGACTTCTGGCCTGTACAGCCCGACCAGCCTGTAAACAAAAAAAAAAAAACTGAGAGGAAGAAGGAGAGGTGTGTAGTTAGATGTGGGATTGAAATGAGGATGGATCTGTTGTTGAAGGATGAAGGGCGGTGACATATTCCCTGACCTCTTACCTGACCCCGAGTGGTGATGCCTGAAGACGTCTATGGAGGCCACGACCTCAGTTCTCAGTGACGGATGCCTCCGGCTTCGTCCGGATTCTCTGTGAACACTTACTTGGGTCTATGAAGTGTAGTGTAGGAGATGCATTTCATACTATAACCCCTCCAATTATATTCATAGAAAAACTTTTTTTCATGTTGTTTTCTGGGGTGACCTCACACTAACCTTCTGGCTAATTATTTTCTTATAAATATTTTATGACTAAATATAGTCTTCCTTAAAAAAAAAAAAAAAAAGATGTTTTTCATGTTTGCAGCAGAGGTGATTGTGCTAGTTTATAGGTAGTTTATATATGTGTGGGGTTTAGACTCCTGTCCAGTAGATCAGGCTCATTTTTGCGCGTGGCCTTTGGCACACTGCGGCGTACAGCGTCAGGTCCTGGCTGGCACCTGAAATGTGCAGGGTCTTCGGGTTATGTTGGAGCGGCACGCAGCTTGGCAGCGAAGGACACAAACTCCTCTGTCACTGCTGCAGCACAGAAATATATTGAACTGTACTATCTCAAACAGAACACATGCCAGACCTCATACAATCCAGATCAACACATTCAACAATATTTGTCGAGCGCATCACCTCGGATGCATTATTTTCTGAAAGGATCGGGATGTTCAGGTGGAGCTGCGCTATCACCATAACATGAGATGGATGTTCTTTGCTCAGCTCGTTCCCTAGCGAATTTCTAATGCTTGTGTCTATTCATGAGCAAAAGTAAGCTATGTTACACTCCAGTCTCTGTGTGGCTAAATGAATGCTGATTTTCTTTTTTATCTTGCTCTCTTTACTAATGTAATACTTTAAGGAAAAACAGCCTGGATTTATGTGGATTTGTTTGGCACTGTGTCTTTCCTGAGAATCCTTTTCTTTTTCTTTTTTTTTCTTTTTTTCTTTTTTTTTTTTTAAATCATGCCTCCTCCTCCTCCTCCACCTTCCCTATCTTTAGCTTATGTTTTGTCACACCAACCCTCTATTCATACTTCCTTATCCCCCTATTAAGCTCTGAGAAAGAGACTTTACTGCTTATAAAAGGCGATTTACACTCTTATGCAGATGTGTGCCTTCGCCATAGGTGTGCACATGCATTATCTGTCATTATATTATACATAGGGGCTTTAGCATGCTATATGGACAAGAACTTTTAATTGGTCTGCCTGGTCTTCATTATATTTCATCGCAATATGGATGAGGTCATAAAAAATCCTTTTCTGGGTGAAAAAAAAAAAAAGGAAATTTTGTTAGAAATCCTGAAAAGTAATTTCCAATGAAAACTTTCTACTTTCACTGCCGACGTCATAAAGTTAATATGTCAGAATGTAAAAGGTATTTGGGCTTTTCTCAAAACATGAATGCACAGCACTCCCATTTAGATTTAGGTTAGAAATGTGACAATAAAAAGGTGAAGACTACCCACAAATATAAATCATTTGCTACTCTTTTGGCACTCACAGCACGGTGACACCTCAACACAGAGGCATAATTCAGGCTTTTTAAATGAGGTTTTCCATATGTAAGAACCGGGAGAACGTTCTTCCCTCTTCCTTTCCCCTGATTAGAGTAACCCACACTCAACCTCAGCTAAGACCAAATCCAGATTCCTCCAATGAAACACAAATCTCCACAGGCTGTCTGGAAAGGCCTCACATCTAAATTACATTTTTACCGCACAACACATTGGAGCTCAACACACTTCACACCACCCTCGTGCTCTGAATGCAGAAAGGACCCTCTGCTGTATGTGATGGAGACTTTGATGTGTGTGTGTGTGTGTGTGTGTGTGTGTGTGTGTGTGTGTGTGGATCATGCATTCTTCTCTGTTTGTATATCTCTGTGCATTCGTACCCCAGCAGACGCGTGTACATTGTGTGCATGCTTTTGTTTGCATGTCTGCATAGTGTGAAAAGCCCTCTTTGTGGAGTGTGATGCTGAGTGTGTCCCCAGCAATGTGTAGGAGATAATGGCAGCAGACAGAGGCTAATGTACAGTCCTATAAACAGTAATGGATCCTGTGGGAACACAGAGCTGATATGAAACTTGTAGGCCACTCTCATGGTATATTGCCTTTAATATGACACTGTTGACACACTGCAGAGCACATGATAGGCAAGAATGTTTAGAGAAACAGCAGGAATATGACATGACTGTATTAAAAAGACATTTGGAAAATATGAACCAGGCGCTGGCAGAGGCTTTGTGCTGAGCTTCAGTCCCCTTGTCAGTACATGGAAGATCATTTTTGGATTTTAATAGTTTTAAATTATTCCAGTGTGTAGGAGATAGGATGTGATATGGCGCTGATTGTATCAGTCTTGCCTCCAGAACTGTGTCATTAATCTGAGCATGAATCCTTTATTCCTCCTGTTATTAACACAATGAAAGAGAAACAGAGAAAACAAAAAGCCTCTGGTAAGTGTATTCTTTTCCTGTGTTTCATAGAGGACACTGGGCTTTTCATAGTCTCAGTGATTATACTGAAAAAAAGTTATGATAATGTTTAGTGTAGTCAGGGACAATTGTGCTTGCATGACCAGAAACACCATTAATCATTCTGTCGAGGAGGGAGGGAGGCTCGGCTGGAGAGGGGGATGCTAGGGAGGGGGTTCGGTGTAGGGGGCAGTGACAGTTTGGCAAGGTGATGTGAGCCGAACTGCTAGCCTGTGGAGAACCCCCTCCCCTCCCCCCATCTCCTCACCCACCCCCCCACCCCATATCGCACCATCTCCCCTCAGTGGCCACCAGTCTTTTTCTCTGTCACCTTCTTCCCTCTTACCAGTCGTGTTTTCATCCCTTCTATTAAGGCGCCGTGTTTACCCCCTGCTGTGTATCTCCTGGGTCCGACTGTCAGTCACACGACTGAGTGTTAGACCCCACATGTCATGTGGAGATAGGATGAATTGAATTCCGAAGTGGAAGTGCATCTGTATAAAAATTGATATTTGGGCACAATATATACACACACATGGTATATTTGTTGGGTATATACACATACACACACACATAGGCCTATATTTATATAAAGATATAAACACACACATGGCCCAGGCCCAGCTCATTCTGATTTCGTATCAGGACGGCAAGATGAGAAGATCTAAGTGACTTTGAAGGAGGGTTCATTGTTGGGGCACGGATGGCAGGAGCTTGAGTCACACAGACTGCTCAACTGCCTGGTGTTTCACTTGGAGCAGTGACTAAAGTTACATCTGCATTTAGATGTACTAGTGCGGTGCCTGTTTAAAATGTACCCGTTGGAAGGGGATGCTTGCTCGCCGTGTGTAAAACCGCCTTAAAGCTTTCTTTAGAGCGTCATCCAAACAACTTCACACTCAACACCACGCTTCCCTGGGTCCTGAGCAACACACCCTGCAGTGTGTGTGTGTGTGTGTGTGTGTGTGTGTGTGTGTGTGTGTGTGTGTGATCAGTGGGGCTCGTTTGTTAATGCTGGAGTTGTCCGCTCCAATTGTGTCGGTAGAAAGTGCAGTCGCAGTTGAGTTCTGCTTGAGAGTCCAGTGCTACTAAAAACCATAGTGGTCCACAGAGATGTGGAAAAAAAAACTGATATGGTTCGATGAGTCACCCCTCACCATATTCTTCACAAGTGCGGTGTACACCGAGAGCTCTTGTCGTGCGGGGCGGAGCGTTTTGCTGCCATGGTTTGGGTCCACTTCTCCCCACAGAGAGAGGGGTCACTGCAAATCAATACAAAGTTGTTCTGAGTGACTTGTAGAATCAATGGTGGTAGATGAAAAGTCAGGGGACCACCAAAGTTATAACAATTCACCCTGGGAAAGACATGAATGCCCGTACAAAAAGTCATGGCAATCCACCGAAGAGATGTTTCGGTCAGAATCTCAAATGTCAAACTGATGGTGGCGCTGGAGAAAAAGCGAGGGGATCAACAAAGTCCTTAGGATTTCATGGCTATCCATCCAATATAGTCTGGACCAAAGTGGTGGACAGACTTGCTATCTTTATAGAGCCATGCTGCTAATGTGACTAAAAAGAATTAGTGGCATGTATAAAGTTTGAGGTAAATGTGATATCTTATTTTAGGTCATATTCAGAATGATATATTTCCGTCAATGTATTTGTATATGTGTGTTTATCTTTGTGTGTGTGAGTATGCCGCGCAGGCATCACTTGTAACCTAATAGCAATTTTGTGCAGTCCAACTTTTTGCTTTTTTGTGATTACTGACTAATTAGATCTGACAGTAAATGTCAGTGTAGCAGCTCTTCTTCAGAGCTGTCGAGTGAAAAGCTTTCATGTTTTAAATTCAGTTCAAGGATTACATGCTCTTTAATGGGATGAGAAAGATGTCCATACCCTTGATTCGTGAAGCCATTTCAAAACCAATTAGATCAACTCAAAAAACACACAGTCATCAAACTAAAATTGACCTAAAATAATAGTGTGAAGTACAACTCGTGTCTTACATGAGTTGACATGTAATTACTAATCATTTCTGACGGATGAAAACAATAAAAATGTATTTTTAAAATGATTTCTGCCTCTGGTAAAGCTGTTTTGAATGTCATGTGCACTGCATGTAGCTCACATGGGCTGAGGAAAAAAGAAAAACAAACAAACAAACTGTATCATCTGTGGAATCCTGATATGAACTGGAAACAGCAGTGGTCATTCCTTTAACACAACCGCAGGGATAATTGGTTTTTAGGAAAACATCCTTTGGTAGATTTTCAAACGTTCGGAAAGGTTCGTCCCTGTGTGTGCACTCTTTGATCTGTCAGCTTGATTTGCCTGTGAAGTTTCTTCCTGGATATTGTGTGTCTGCATTCGTGCAAGCCACTGAATAGCCTTCTACATGCCCCTGGGTGGGCATGCATGTGCCGCATGCATGTGTGTTAGCGTGTGTATTATTTAATGACTGAAGGCCATGTGTGCAGGAGTGTGTAACAGCGACATCAAGGGCTGGGGCTATAGACAGGAACCCCAGGGAGTTGCGTCAGCTTGGCAGCCAGACACGCCACTATCTGATGTGATTGTCATGTCTAATTTAACCTCACCTGATTCATATAAAACTCCCAGTATTTAATATGGGAATCATATTTGAAAAAACAAAAATTACAAATCACAAGCAATTACAAACATTTCTTTTTTTTTTCTTTATTCCTCTTTTCATTTCTACCTTTTCTCTCTGTCTTTTTCTTGTTCTGGTGTACGAGTGAGGCTTCTGTGTCAGTCGTGTTTTAAACACCTGCTTTGAAAACAGAGATCAGTCGTGTGGAAAAGCCCAACAGAAGCCTTCAAGGGCTGTGGATCACAGGCAAAGTCAAATATTTGGGTATGGAGCGGTGGGGAGGTGCACAGAAGAAATCTTTTCACCCCACCCCCACCCCCAACCCAACCTAGATGAGGATTTCTGCAGCTGTCAGAATGCATCTTAGGGTTTTGGGGAATGAGTCCCGGCAGGTGACAGGGTGAGATACACACACCAAAGAGGCTGATTACAATATCCCTCTGCTAGGCCATGTGGCTCACCATTGTTGTTGTAGGGAAATATAACTGAATGTTAAGCTCCAGCTCTGATATTCCATCTGTATATGCTACTGTAATAATGTTTAGTCTGTATCAGTAGATATTCCTCTCCTTCCTGTTGGTTCTATAGAGGTGGTGCACTATTGCAACAATCTGCTGTGCTGTAGAAAACAAATTGGTTATATCTCATTGGAAGCTAACCAAAAAAGTAAATGGAATAGGCCAGCTAGGAGTCCTCCGAAGCAATCCACTTGCTTCCTTTCTATTCTTTGCGATACTTTCATTTTTATGCTGCCGTCAGTTTCATATTAATGACAATAATACCAGTTCATCCTGAGAGGACAGATCCGCATTAAAGTGTTCCAGGGGTTAGATGTGAGTTATTATTGCTCTGTTATGTAACCTCGAGTTGCTGGAGCACCAGTCTCTTGGTGTTTCATCTTTGCATTTTTCTGTGAAGCGGCAAAAACCTGTTGCTGTCAAGTTTGGCTCTCTGTATTTGACTTCACTGATGAGACAAGGCGCAGGATTATTCACAAGAAAGTGAAGAAGATACTTCCGTCCATCTGAGGGCTCAGTAGCTGATTTTGTATTTTTTACATTGGAATAACATGAGTATCTTGAGTGAAAGGCAGCACTTTAAACAAATGTCGACCAAGAAGTGGAGGAATTCAGGAATGGTGAAGTCTTGTGACAGTTGAAAATGAGAAACCTTATGAGGGTTGGCAGCAACAGTCAGGAAACCATATCAGATCATTTGGGTGAAGAAAGTGCTAAATTTTACAAAATGGTCATGAGTTTAGGTAGTGACGCAAAAAAGTTGATCAAAGACACAAGAAGCCAAGATGTTGCGCATGACCTCTCTCATCGGGCTCTCTTTAATGACTGGAACCATTTTCAAACGCACAGCCAACTGAACGGGCTGCATCAGGATTTACAAGATCACTTTATCTCTTTATTTATTTATTTGTTTTAGAAAACCCTAAACTTGACAAGACTGAGGCTTTGCCAAAAGAGCACTTTGGGTATCTTTCAGGAAGTGCTGCACATTTGCTGGGAAAAGGACATCAGGGCATCTTCAAAAAGGGTGTATGGGTGCATTTTAAGTCTCATTATTATAGCATATGTTAAATACTGACAAATAGAAGGTATGAAAGGGAACAATCTGCATTGCTACCGCATTGAGAAACCTCATTTCAGCTGCTTGTATCATCTGCAGTGAGGTTCAGTATGAAACCGGGATAATTGGCTGAGTTTCTTTATGTCTGTTGCCTACTGTCATCTCTCTGCTCTAGTATTTTAGATATCTGCCACTGGGGAGTGTCAAAGAGATGTATGCTGTGTAGATGAGAGGAGGCAGACTCCACTTTTTAGACTGCGGAGCTATCGCTATCCATGGCTCTTTATCTGCATTTCCCTGTGGGTGACAGGGAATGTGGCTGAGCTCGGCTCTGGCTGAGCTCTGTCCTTGGAAGTGGGTGAGCAGCGGACAGGCGGCTGGGAGTCAGACAGATGCCCTCAGCTTACCACAGATCATTAATGCATGAGGGAGATGGAGATGGGCAGTATCCTGTTCCACTGGAGAAAAGGTCACAGCCAGTGGAGACTGCGGAGGAAAGACAACATGAGTGCATGAGAGTGCAGGAAGACGCAAAGGATATAAGTAGGATAGGTAGAAGAGAGGGAGGATAGAAAACTGGACTATGTGTTGATGGTGTGGCTTTGCACACTCACTGCGCACTCTGTGTGTATGCACATGCATGTTATAGCATGTGACAAAATATATAGAGGAAATAGGAGACAGCAGCATATCCGATTTACCCTTTGAATCAATGACTAAATTTACAGGGACTGCAGCAACCAACCTATTGATATACTTTAAACAATATAAAACTGTTTACCGGGGTTGTTGATAGAGCTACTCCATTCATATTCCCATTTACGTGGTATGGAACAGAGCCACATCAATGACGGAAGATAGTCATTGATGTGTTAACCTCATACCTCATATTTCTGTTGTGTTGTTATGTGCTTGGTTTATCCTTGTTGGTATCTTCATGCAAATTTTTCGTTGTGCTTCGAGCAGTTCTCTTAATGGCTAGACATGAGGGTAGATTGCGGTGAGGCATGTACAAAGGTGAGTCCCCTGGGGGAAACGCCATGAACACACAGGAGGTTTGTAATTGAGAGTTCTCTTAAATGATGAAACAACTGAAGAGACAGTTGCATGTCTTCTCAGAACAAAGAGGCATATATATATATATATATGTATATATATATATGTGTGTGTGTGTGTGTGTGTGTGTGTGTGTGTGTGTGTGTGTGTGATTAAAACAAGTAAGGTCAAAATGATGCAGCAGGGGTCAAGGTGTCCAGACTTTGCTCCAAAAACACTGGTTCCCACACTTCCCATAATGTACAAGTTCAGATGCATGGCAGATATCACTTGGGTAATTTTCTCAAACTTGACAGAAGACATGATGCAACTGTTTTCATTGGCTGTGTAGCACTTCCTGCCACTATTAAATTGACTTTTGACATGCTAAACTGTTGGAGTCCCCCTTTAATGGTGGAACCTTGCAGTCCCCGTAACCACCTTTCTTAACCATCCTCCACCGCTCTCTCTCTCTCTCTCTCCTCCATCTCATGCTCCCTAGGAGAGTGACAGTGATGAACCATTTTGTGATTGCAAACAGTTCCACACAATACACACAATATCCATTATTAAATTTTTTTTTTCCAATTTCCCCTTTCTCATTTAAATTTGCAGAGATGAGCATTTTAAGCCGATGGTGCGAATTTGTCTTGTAAGTGTGCACATTCCATGCAAGATGCTGGAATCCGCTCCATTCAAGCGTGGCTGTGTAAATGGCTGTTGTGGCTGGGAGGTCGGGATGTTGTGGCTGGCTGTGCCCGTGTCTCCTCAGCCAGCCTCTGTGTGTCCGTGGGGGGCCGTAGCTTGCTTTCTGTTGCTGGACGGCGGAGGTAACGGGTGTGAGAGTGCGGGAGGGACAGGAAGGTGGGGGCGCACACTTGCTCCTCATTGCCCCTCCATTATATCTGGTTGACCTATTTCAGCAGTGAGCAGCAGAGGTGGGGAGAAAACTGGGAGGGGTAGAGGGCAAAATCACAGGCTGACAGAAGTCCCCCGGTGTGTCGAGCTGGGTGTGTGATTCCCTAATGCAGTCGCCCCCACACTCACACAAAACAAACAGACACACACAGACACACACACACTATCTGGCTGCCATCCCACCAAGTATCTGTTCCTCTTAACACATCCATTAACAGGTGTGAGGTCTGTGCATGCTGTGTGTGTGTGTGGGGGTGTGGGTGTGTGTGTGTGTGTGTGTGTGTTTGTGTGTGTGTGTGCATGCGTGCATGTATGAGCATACGAAGCATATCTGAGTGGCTTTGTGTGTTTCTCTGTGTCTCTTACGTGTCTGACTATTAATCAATATGGCAATATTGTGTATATACTGTATATTTTGTAATATGTTCTCTTGTGATAGTGTCACACTTTCTCATATTGAGAACAGAAATTTTGACAATAGTAGTGGAGAGCGCCAAAATCTCCCATAAGTGCTGATTCACAACATTTTCATACTCATCTGAAACGTTATTTTTCTCCACTCATTTGTTCAGTGTTTTGTGTCTGTGGCCCTGGTCATATGGAGTACTAAAACACATCTCAATTGACCTGATCACAAATGGATAATTCTAAATACAAGTATGAATGGACCACAAAATCCACTGAGAACATGTCCGAATGGGGATGCAATGTACCACATATGAAGAATGGCCACATCTGTTTTTGTGGCATTACAAAGCTCCCAAACTAAAAAACCCAAAATTCTGTACCAGAGGCAATTTTTCCATCTTGTTTCTCCCTCTCTCTGATTTATAAAAGCGCACTATTGTTTCCAATTGTTTTTATTTTGGGGGTTTCCAGTGCTTTTGTGGGTCGTTTTTAACTACATACATATTTTCTTCCCACAAAATAAATAAATAAAAACGGACAGTGAAATCTGATCGTGAGTGGTCGCTCAAGATATATATTGAGATGCGCCTTGGGTTGCAGCTGTGTACTGCCGTCTATCTTCCGCCGCATATAGAAACAGGCCGGATATATCTGATGCTCTGATGATAGCGGGTCTGACCGGGGTCACGGTGACAATATCTGTGTTTACGTGTGTGTAGACACGCCGTCATATGTCCACTTAAATCAGTGTTTATTGTACCATAAAGAAGCCGCACAATTACTGCACATACAACAGTGCCGCTCTTTTTGTGGAAGCCTCCCTCCCATCCATACAACCGTGATTACTGTATGAGCCGAAGGCAGGAAAAGGCAATATCAGTGAGCAGTGGCTATTTGGCTTAGCGAGGATGCAATCGATTGTCCAAGCTGGATACGGTGTAGTATGGACCTATTGCATGAGATCCAATGTGAATATTATACCCTATCCAATGTGTAATAGCAGCTATGTTGTCATTTCTTTGCAAGCCGATATTACTTTGGAAAGGAAGTGTGTGAAATAGGCCGAGACAACAGCTTTCTTGTTGTTCTTGTTGAAGCCAGGAAAAACAAGCCCAATATATTGATTTGCTAAGTCAGTCTCACATACAGTTTGAGCTCCTGGACTTGTAATTATATTTATTCTATGGAAATGAAAAAAGGCTAGATCCCCAAATGAACCAGCGAGTAGAGTCAACAACAAAGCCGGGACCTTACTGCAATTGTACATGTAGCTACTGTAGCCTGTTCGGCAACCAACATGTTGAAATTCCCCTTGAATGCTTACAAAGCCCTTTTCATTTTAGGCGTGAGCCCAGCAAGCATCCTGGCTACCCTTGAATAAACATGCAGGAAGAAACAGTAGAGGTATCTAAATACAAGGGGAAAATTCTACACCACAAAACTGTTGAGAGGCAGCCAAGCATGGTGCAATTCCTGCTGTATTCCTGTGCAGCTCAGCAAATATGCCTTATATGGCAAAATCAGTAATAAATAAGTATAAAGGTATTTCGCAGTAGCAAGAATGAAGGCCGAGTGAGATGAATGTTTATGATTGTGTATGTGAGCTGAATATCAAGTGTTCTCAGTTAATGCAGATACAGTATGAGGAGCTGCATTAATTATTGTTTTAATTCACCGGAAAATATGTCTGCAGCTAAACCAGCTCAGCCTGATGCATGTGTGCAAGGATGATAGCTGTTGCCTTCCCACTGGCGGAATGCCTCATAATGTGTACACCAAAAACCATAGCGACCCATAGGAACAACCTGGAAAAAGAAGTAGGGAACCTGTTGAAATAAATAAGCATTCTGGAAATAGATCGGCTTCCATAGTAATATTATAGGAGCATTCACAAGTAAACTGACAATCGGGTGTGTGGGAGTACAATAAAAATGCAGTAGCAGTAAATTAACAGTAAGAGACCATCTGATTTGATAGTGGCAGCTGTCAGCATGCTGAGCCAGTCTGTTGAGAATCAGCTGGTCAGGGCGGTTTTGACAACCAGCCTTGTTGGAACTTCCGGTAACACCAGCTAGCTTCATCTGTGCTTCTGCAACAGTGAATTGCAACAGTGCTCTGAACAGAAACGCTGTCATGTTTTTATTTTATTTATTAATTATTTTTTTAATTTCAGAACCCCATCCAATGCTCTCTACAGTAAGTAAAGAATTAGCATGTTGTACAACAGAGAGCTTGTGTAACAGTATTAAGATTTTAACAGCATTACAGCCATATCTAACACTTGAGCTGCTGGGCTCAGAGCGGCATAATAAATTGCTGGAAAAGTGGATAGAGTTTGTGTTTTGTGTGGATTTTTATTCTGCGGTGCCGTGTGTGTGTGTGTGTGTGTGTATGTCATAACCTTTAGGGCCGGATATAGAGTCATGTCTATTAGCTGGCTATTGCGGCTGGGGTCTTGTTTTTATTATCAGCATCATAACGGTGGTGGTGTGTGTGTATGTGTGTGTGTGTGTGTGTGTTTGCGCGTGTGTGTGCGTGTGTGTGCGTGCGTGTGCGTGCGTGCACGTCTGTATGTGTGTGTGTGTGTGTGTGTGTGTTTGCGCGTGTGTGTGCGTGTGTGTGCGTGCCTTTTGTAACATCACCTCCTGCTCTCCCTCTAGTGATCCCGGGGCTAAGATTTATGATTCTGCATTACATCTGCCTTGTCACATTAATTCAGCCATCACACACAGACACATGTACACACAGGCAGTCACATACCACCCCCCCAACAACACCACCACAGACACACACCCACAGTTACACCATCACAGCCTGCATTACGGCATACACCCATGTTTGGTGTATTACGGCATACGGTAAATCCTGATCTTCTTATTTTCAATTCATATCTGAGGTCTTTAGCACATGGCTGCAGGTACCTTTATTCAGCTCTGCAGTAGAGTTGGGAGCACAACAGAGGACACAGTTCTAGAGAGATAAGGTATAAAGCTATAGGAGAACTTTTGGAAGCACAGTATGACTTCTCATGTTTTCTCACCTTGCAGTTTGATTGACGAGATGGCAAGAATGTGATTTAGGAAGCTGATGAGTGAAGGCTGTATATATCTCTGTGTGTGCATGTGTGTGTGTGTGTGTGTGTGTGTGTGTGTGTGTCTGTGTGTGTGTGTGTGAGTGTGAGTGTGAGTGTGTCTCAGGGGAATAAGCAGGCAGCCAGATTCGGTGACAGACATGGAGAATAGACTGTGTGCTCTGGGGACTGTGTCTCACACATTCTGACACACTTCAGTCTGTAGTGTCCTTCAGATAAAGTGCTGCCAGGGATTATGTGTGAGGAGGGTTGGATGTCTGAGCACTTCAGGATATATGTGCGAGGTGTGTGTACATGTGTGGCGGTGGTATGTCCTCTGCATAATGTCATTCTCGTACTGGGAACACACTACGAATGACTGGATAACTGCCTTTTTTTTTTCTCTTTTCTTTCTTTTTTTTTTTTTAGCTGTCATTGGCACTGACAGTTATTATTGTCATCATCCATCTATACATTCATCCTTATACGTGTCCTCTAGCATTGCACTGATGTATGAAAATTTGTAATTTAAACATGGGTTTCTGCCACCGACGCTGCTGAGCTTCTTCAGTGAAAACAGCTGCCTGCTACGGACGAAAATGACACTGCGAGAGCGAGAGTGAAGCAAAACGGTAAAGCTGTGGGTCGTACAGCAAAGTAATGAGCTAAAACTTGCTATAAAGCTCTGTATAGTCGAGGGGGGAGCTGCACTTTCAGTTTGTAATACTCGACAGGTTCATCGTTACAATCGACACCTTCCATATTTGTTGTCACATTGCTTTCACATTCTCATTTGATACCTTGTTATTACAAAATATTGCCTATATCTGGGCTATCAGTCGATAATCATTATTTTATTATACCTGTTAAATGTTACATCAGTGTTGCACCTGATCTCAACAGCAACACAGTAGAGTACAGAGCAGGAGGGACTCAACTCAAAGCATCTTGATTTCTTTTGGTTGGTGATCACTACCTTAAAGTATCGGTTCACAATTTTCAAGTCTTATCATAACGCAACACAGAAACGAATATTATCAATTTCCGTGTAGCAAGACAAGGCTAACCCAGAACATAAACAGAAAGACGTTCAAAATGTGAACTTCCCCTTTAACCTTTGGGATGAATTTAAAATTTTGCGTGGTGACTTCTTGAGCTTTTCGGTATGTTTTGCATGCAAAGTGTTGCTAGAGTGATGTAGCAGAGTGTAAGCACAGGCGACAAAACACACTTTTGAATACACACAATACTTACAGAAAGCACCAGCGCTTGTACTGTACTTTACACCTCTGCGGCCTCGTGTAAGTAAAGCTGATAAGTAGATTGGCAGCCTCCACTCTCGTGTCTTTCCAGCATTGTAATTTGGCACAGAGAATGAATTAGTTATCATTCATTTTCTTTGATATTTAGACCTCCTCCAGCTGGCAAAGTGATTACAATGGTGTTGAATGGCATAAGGACTTGTAAGATACTTTTCCCTATGTCTCTTTGAATCTGTTTCTTTGCCTCTTTCAGCATTAGCTCAGATCAGACCCTGTAATGTAAAAACGCTTTCCAGTACAAGCTCCCATGCTCGACACTGCTGTGCTGATCAACCATTTTCAGCTGTTGTTTCAGCATGAATATCTTGTAAAATATGAATGCAACAGTTTGTGATTATAATGCTTAATAGTGATGTAGCCTACTGTAATTGTAGCTTTTTGCTGAGATGATCGTGTGTTCCTATTGTCCTCTTACTGTTTGTATGTTTTGTATGCTCTGGTCCTTTGGCCCTTTCGCTGGTGGCAGAATGGCGCTGCCCGCTGCTCTGAGCCAATTAGCCAAAGTAGAGGCAACGCATCAAGCTATTGGGCACAGTGAGGGGTCAGAGAGTGCGACGCGTCTCCACTGACAAGAACCGCTCCACTCCATGGCCCACCGGTCGGTATGGTGCAGGGTGATGGCCCTGTCTGGTTTTGGGCACCCAGGGGTGTGACATGTGACAAGTGAATGGGCATGCCAGTTTGTGCTAAAAGGACCAGTCGTTATGACAGCAAGTGAAGTCAAGCAAGGGGCCTCTGCGTGCAGTGGTTGCTTTAAAACTGTATTAAAGTGTTTGTGCATCAGTGAATGTGTGTGTTCAGCCGGCAGTGGGTGGGCGGGGCAGGGAAGCATGACACATATTCATATTGACACCTGTCATTGATGCTATGAAGCATAAAGGCAGCAAACATTAAACCTGCATGAAGTTAATTGGGTTTTGTAGAGTACTGTCTGTGTTTGAAGCCTTGTTGTACCTCTTTGGAAGGTGTTAGGTTGGACCCCCCCCCACCCAAAAACACACACACACAGACACACACACACACACCGCCACACCCCTACTCCTTCTTTACGCCATTTTCCTCTCTTGTCTCTCCCGTGGACTCTGCTCAGAGAGTGATGTCTGCGCCGTCCCGCACCGCACCGTAAATTAGTCCCGGGTGGTGACATGGTGCTTGCTGGGTAATTTGGACAATGGGGCGTTTGACAGCTCACCCATCACAGCTACAGCGCCCCAGGGAGCCACTACTCCTCCTGAGCTTTTCTCTCTCTCTCCTTACTCTCCTCTCCCCTCTCCTCTCTTGGTGCTGATGGAGTGACTCTCTAAGTAGCAGCATCATTCTCCGATCAACCACCGAAATGGCTTTTCATCCAGGAGGGAGCAAATGGGGGGGTGGATGTGGGGGTTGGTGGGATATACAGTACAGAGAGATTGTTGGAAAACCATAAATGCTGGAGAGTGAGCAGGGAAACATTTACAAAAGCTGTAGAAAAACAGAGATTGTGTGAGAAAAGTGAGGAAAGAAACCGATAACAGACTTCTCCTGCTCATGCATTAAAAGGCTTTCAATGAAGAGCCACTTCAAGGATGTAAAGCTAACAAGTATACACACGAAAACAGTGTAGAAGACCACATTACAAACATGCTTAACAGCTCAATGCTGTGTAAGTGCCAATGATAGATACTTTGTGCATCAAAGCAGTGTGACCTTTGCTCTGGGATGAAAGGTTTCCATTTGTCTTTAAACAGACATACAGTAGTCTGATCATTGACCTTTCTCTCCCAGTTACTTTTCAGTGTTGCGGCTTCCGTAGCATAACTGGGCTTTTTTTTTTTTTTTTTTCAGCAGTGTTTATGTTAACACTTAAAATCTGCTGAAGGAATACGACACACGGTCTGGGATTGATTTCAAGTAAGATCCTTCATCCCAACCTCACTACATTATTCTCTTACTTACTCTCTGTTGGTCATGGATTGAAGGTGGCAGCTCACCTCTGGTAATCCCATTATCACTTAGGATCTTTTAATTAGAAAAATGCTAATTAGTCAGTGTTCTGAAAATCAGAGATCATTTTGAAAATTGGATTTTAATACAAAATCTGGTTAAAAACACTAGTTTTTAATTTATAATTTTTTTTATTTGCATTTTTTGCTGCTCATTTTTATTTTCTCTCTATTTTTAACCTCTATTTCATTTTTTTCCATTTCCTTTTCTTCTTTCTTTTTCCATTCTCCATTTTTCTCTTATATATAATACTATAAATTGTGAAAAAAAAAAAAAAAAAAAAAATATTTAAACTATACTATAAATATTACTGGAAGAAATGTCTTTGTTTTCAAGAGGACCTTGATTTCTGGTGTAAAAAGTGTGTTCTTGTGGCAGGAGGCACAGTAACATTTAGATATCACAATCATTTAGTGGTCACAAAAAAAAAAAAAAACTGAATGAATCCGTTTAAACTTCTGTTTTATAAAACCAAGCATTTTGGGGGGGTGGAAATTTGCAAGGAATTAAAATGATGAGCCTTAATTATCATGATACTTTGACCTTGCCTTTCCTGGCACTGTGATGTGGCTGGACAGACAGTAGCCAAGGCCTAGCATGACCCTGGCAACCACCAGCTGCCTCCTGCCAGAGTGGAGCCTGAGAAGGGCTGAGTGAAGGTCAGGGATAAGGACCAGAGAGAACATGTAAACACCACCAATGAGAAAGACATGACTGGATGTGCAAAGACAGGAAGAGGGAAAGAGGACCCTGCTCTGATTACACAACTTGATAACTGCTTTTACTAAGTATGTTGTTTTTTTTTTCATATTGGATTCTCCTCTTTTCTCTCCACCTAATAAGCTAAGATAGGTGCAAGGGGGAAAGGAAAACACAGGGTACTTTTTTACGGCATGAATGTCCATTTCCTATTAGATAGATTTTTTTTTTATGCTTATCTCCAGACCTACTCCTCAGTAATA
Source organism: Seriola lalandi dorsalis (assembly GCF_002814215.2). Classification (NCBI taxonomy): domain Eukaryota; kingdom Metazoa; phylum Chordata; class Actinopteri; order Carangiformes; family Carangidae; genus Seriola; species Seriola lalandi. The sequence goes on from NW_019525159.1 coordinate 3,409,294, forward strand.
CAACTGCTTTCCTTCCAGCTGCATGTTTGCACTTTACTGCAGTGGGCTAAATCATTTTGTGCAGATTCATTTTTCCAATTACAACACATCCTCTGGTAAAGATAAGACCCATGAATTGGACCTTTCTATAATGTCCCGATTGAATTATTCATTTGGTTTATTTAGTCGCTTTAGTGTGCATGAGCCCTCTCCAGGTCATTGCGATTCTGGCCTGCAGTGGAATGACTATGAGCCGTGAACTGATTGGGAGGTTAATGTTGTAGCTGTCTGACTTTTAACTTTAGGGAATGTCTGCTTGTTTTTCTTGACTGCTCCTCCCCTGCTAGGTTGTGTGATGGCAGGATTCCCTAGAGATGAAATATGAGTGTGCTTAGCACGCCCCAGCAGAGAGGCTCAGATAGGACAGGGCAAGGGGGGGGTGGTCACCGGGCCCCCAACAGTAATCAATAAATACCTGCTGCAGCCAAGCGTTAGATAGGACCCTGCAGACAATGTGTGTAGACACATTAGTGTATATAAAGCACTCGGCTGGAAAGAGACATTAGAGTAGAAGGAAGCCTGTGCTCATTTTGCCTGTTTTCTCATGGAGCTTCTAAAGGAGTTTGCTTTTAAAACAACAGCCATACATATTGATTTAAGCCATCGGGATGTATGAGTCTTTACTTAATCCAATACTAACAAGTATTGACTAGAGAAAGTCATTACCATTGATTTATGTTCACTCAATATAATGGGTAGGTGTGCTCAAAGCTCATTTATAGGTAGATCTGATTGACAGTCTATTTATCCTGCTTCAATTGACATGACAGCTGAGTGGTTTATTATTCCGCTTGACCACTCAGCTGAAAACCACCTCTTGTCCTTCCCCATGGCAGCATGGCAAAAAACATCTCCAAGTAAAACTGTTGTCTAGCTATCTCGCCAACCTCTTTGCAGTCTTTGTCTCTATTTGGAGCGGGGATGAGGAGGATGAGTGGGAAGAAAAGTGAAAGCGAGAAGGAAAGAGAGGAGGGGTGAAGAGGATAAATAGGAATAAAACAGGAATGAAGAGGGAGAAGATTTATGCCACTGTTCATCTTTGTTCATGCTTGACTCTCCCCTGATGGAAGGGAAACATTGGCCCCAGTGATACAGTGCTTTCCCTGGGACAATAAATCTGCTTGAGTACAGATAGAATAGAGAGAGCTTATCTTGCACAGTGGTGTCAGTGGCCAGCATTCAAAAGCGGTTATCACAGACGTATACAATATACGATATAAGAAATACAGTCTTCCGAATATTCAGCAGAGGCGAGCAACACAGGAAGACCGATGATAGAGCCACTGTAGTGCTCTATGCATAGTATATAAAGCTTACATAGACTGTTTAAGGTATAACCTGTATGTACCGTGGGGATGGCTATTTATATTTGTTTCTATCTCTTTTATCTTAAAGTTAATAATGTAGCTTTAAAGCTGCATTTATCTGCCAACTATGTAGATGGCCACATCTCTTTCTACACCCCGTCATCAGCAACCAAAGTATTAGTGAGAAAAGGGAACAATTAGAAACAAGAAAACAGTTAATGAATTCAAATTTGTCTCTTATTGTTATTCAGAACTGTTTGTTATGTGAGCAATTGAAGTCTTCAGAGTTTCTAAGAAGTGATAAAATGATGTGTGATGGCATGAATTTTTTTTTTTTTTTTTCTATTTGTGTTGAGCACAGCTGGAGTGGGTTGTAGACCTGGTGTCATCATACATGACCAGGTCCTGTGTGACTGTGGTTTCCATTGCCTGATTACAGTTATGTCAGTGTTGACAGAGGAATTGTGGTATTATGAAAGGTATAGTGACATATTATTTTTGTACATTCACATATATGTTCCCTGTAGATGTCTCTACTTCACCTTCGTGGTCCGGCTCCATCACCAGTGTCATTAAAACGTACCTTACTTTATCTTTACAGTGTCTTTAACAGTGTTGGCATATCAAACATTGCAGAAATGGCCTTCCTAAGCGAGACATAACGCTTTATGCTTAGATAAATCTGAAGGATTTTTTTCCTCTGTGATCTTCATTGTTTCACTAGAGATGGATTCACAATTGTAAGTGAATCCTAAGTGTGTGATAATCTGGTCTTGTTTGCTTTGCTGTTAAACGCTTCTTACCCTCACTCTGGAGCCCACGTAGGGAGATTTACAGATATCTCTCTACGTCTCGAGTTGGCAAATTTCCAGAGGATCTCTCACGGAGAATCGACTTTGGCTCCTGGTGACATATAATGTCAGCGTGTAAAATCACACAGCGCACTTAAGGTCTAAAAGAATTTGTGAAAAGACGATAGAGGAGCTGCTGTAGCCCTGGTCAAAGTCATCGCAGCCTGGACACCGACTTGATGTCTATTGTATTCTGGGCGTCCTGTCATCAGTTTTCACTGTTCTCAGCACAATAGACCTCATTAATGTGATTAATGAAATGATGGTCCAGTAATGGAGGTATACTGATCGCGGACTTGAGGAGTAATAATGCTTTGGAGGTTTTACTGTAGCTCTTTTCAAGGTGTGATTGAACTACTATTCTTTATAAAACCAGCTTCTGCTTATTTCCAGTGGAAACTATTGATGTAAGGCACTCATTATGCCCCTGTTGTGTCTAAGATTCAGTGAGGTGATGGTTACCCAGACAACGTTAAAGGAAAAATACTGTCAATACAAACATGTAGTGGAAATGGGGAGCACAGGAAACGTAGACTTTGGCTAATTGGACAGGTCATTTTAGTCTTGGCGAGCTGTTTACCTCACACCGAGTAGCTACGGGGAGCACGCTCCATAACCTCACACAGGCGATGTAAATTTATGCATGTGTGTGTGTGTGTTGTGTGTCTGGTGTGGGAGTTGCGCACTTTTCCATGCAACAGTTTATGTATTTATGTAACACTGATATTCCTTTTTTTAGCTCACGACGAGCCTCTTTGTGCACGTCTTTGAGGTGTGTGTCTTATCTCCGACGCTGTGCATTAATGTGTGGCTATGCCAGCGTTGTGAGTTTGACTTTGATTTGCTCATGTCCAAAATGTAATCATCCCTTAATATTGCTCCACTCCCACAGCTATTGGAGTTGACTCAAGCCAAAGAGGGGCTGATTGCCAATACCCTCTCATACCTCCCGTCACTCCCACTTGCTAAGCTTGGATTAATTCGATTATTTCTGATCCCTTTTTAATTTGCTTTTTTTTTTTCAGATCATTTTTTTTCCCCCTACCTGATGAATTCACTGACAATACAAGAAGGCAAATTTCATCATTAACTTTATTTTGAGGGCAATGTGCAGCTCATTTATCTTTAAAACTTTTTGTAGTTGGGATGTGGAACTGATATAAAATTCAACTAATATTCAATTTGAGTCTTAAAATATTCACTAATAAGAGTTACAATATGAATTAGGAAAACTCACCCCAATTACAGAGCAAAATACAGTTTCAACAAAAGTGCTGCGAGGATATATTTCATTAAATGTTAAACACTTAATGTGGAGGCAATTCAGAAATGTTCTGATTAAAATCAAGCCGCAGAATTACAAATGCTTGGAAAAATCCATAATGCTTATCAAACAGCGGAGGCACGCCATATTAATGTTCATTTTAAAGGGATATGACACTGGAAAAAGAGAGGAAATTGTTTCATAATGCATATTTGATCTGCGTATGTATGGTAATATGTTCTGCACTTGTTGAGTAATAGGCTTGTTATTACACACACCCTCGCTGTGTGTATCCACGGAGATTGCATCATGTTAAACATGGCAATGCCTAGATCCCTAAACTATTTTATCATGAGCCGTCGTCTCGTTGCATATGAATGGAGGCAGTGGGAGGGGGGAGCCAGAAAAAAAGTAATGTTTCTCTTTGAGCTTCTTCTTGCTCTCAGTATTCTGTTCACCAGGGAGGGAGATGCTGGGTGTTGGGTGGGTGGGGTGTGTGTGTGTGGGGGGGGCTGCAGCATGATTGGTAAGAGTCAGGGTCTTTCATTTTGTCATGTGGCTTGTTTTTTCATTTCTGGGCTGATTTTTCACTGGAGGGCTAGTTCCATTCACTTGAATGTATTATTTCTCGCACTGAGGAAGTTGATGAATTCGAATATCTGTGAGCCAGTTTGTGTGTGCCCCTGTGCGCATTAATGCTTGCGCGGGTGTATGTGTGTGAGCATACGAGGCGCGCGTCGCTCTGTGTGTAAGGGAGCCACGCTTTCATGGCTGTTTCAGATCTCTCTGCCTCACAGTTCGACAGAGCGAGGGCGCCAGGAGGGAGGGAGAGAGAGAGAGAGAGAGAGAGAGAGAGATGGAGAGATAATGGGAATGGAGGGTGAAAGAAGGCTAACACAATCTTTAATGAGTTTCCTTGGTTTCTGGGTCAGGGTCCCCTGGCTGAGGATGTGGGTGGACTGAGGACTATGGAGCAAAAAAGAACAGACTAAGCCAAGGTCTGTCGAAATAGACTTCTACATTAAAGAGTCATCACCTACATAAAGACATAAAGGATGAAAAGCTTGATACTGTTTCAAAGTTTTGTCTTGTTTTGACAGCAAAAGATGAAAGTTGATCAGCTAATGATCTTGTTCCAACTCTTCGTTGCTCCCACACAAACTGTGCAACGAGGCAGTTTCTCTTTAAGGTCAGAGGTCACTTGAGGATTTACTGCCTCTGCTCAATTAGCACCAGATTAGGGGGGAGAGAAGCGAGTTTGTACTTTTTATTATTAAAAAACACTAATATACCAGCATCACACACACACACACAAACACACACACAGACACACACAGACACACACACAAACACACACACACACACACACACACACACGCACACACACAGACACTTTCATAACAGAACACAGACGAACCCCTCCCCTTCCCTTGGTGAGGACGGCTTTGGTCATTTTCTGATTGGCTCCCCCTGCCCTTTCATTTCCTAGCAATCAACTTCAATCTGTGGCAGGTATGGAGGGAGAGATAACATTAGAGAGACATCATGGGGAGATATCTGCTCAGCAGAGGCATTATTTAGTGCTCTCAAAGCATCCAGGAGGCAACCTCTGTCAGACAACAAGGCTCCAGCATGTCCACGCAGGACAGGGAGGCGGGTAGATAGAAGGACATGGAAGAATTACTGATGGGCTGATAAACTCCTCTGTTATCCGAACAGTCTGCTTTGCTGTTTCTGTCATCCTGTGCTATGTTTCTGTCCGTCTGCCCAACTCCATTTCAGTGTCTCAATCTACGTCTGTCTGGCTGAGTTACTTTCACCGTCTGTCTCTGTTCTTCCTCCCTCTCTCTCTCTCTCTCTCTCTCTCTCTCTCTCACCTTCTGTTTCCCCACTGTATCTCTGTCTCTATTACTCTGCCTTCTTTCCTTCACACTTGTAAATAATTGATGTCTACCGGTTCGATGGTAAGAATAGAACAGTTCTGGAGGTGACAAATGGGGTGGCGAATAGGCCTCATCCTCCTCTCTTCAAAGAGTTAGAAAGTTAGCCGTGCTCGCTCGTGGGCGTGTATATGCCCATGTATTTGTGTGCTTGCGATGTTTTGTGCCACTGTGAGCATTTGTTCGTGTTTGTGTGCGAGCGAGTGCGCGCACGCATGCAGTTGTGTGTATGTGATTTAAGACAGGGAGATGAAAGGGAGTTGTAATTACAGGGAAGCGTATCTGTCTACTGCAGAAGTATCCGAGGAATGGCACAAACTGGGCCAAAAGCCTGAGGTCATTAGATCTGCTGCATGTGAGTGTGCATGTGTGTAAATGTCTGAGCTGGTGGGTGTGTGTGTGTGTGTGTGTGTGTATGTGTGTGTGAGGGAAAGAGAAAGAGAGAGAGAAAAATAAAGAGACAGAGAGAGAGTGTGAGTGAGAAAATGGGAGACAGAGAGAGCAGAGACAGCTTATAACTTCAGTTCCTCAGAGTCAACCTCTGAACCCTGCTTCTCATTATTGGCTCTGCCTCTCTCTCGTTTCTCAGCAGTAGCTGGTTGTGGTTAGACCGAGCAAGGCCTGGTTTCTGTAAATCCATGCAGCCTTATTGCCTGCGAGGAATCCCAGAATTTCCTGCTCTCCAAAATACACTTGTGTAAACATTCCACAATATCAAATGATAGGGATTTCACTGTGTGCTGTGAGAATGGATAATCCCATGCAAAGACTGTGGTTATAATACACTGTCCCACTGTCTCTTGTCTGCCTCCCTTTCTCTCCCAACCCCATCTTCTTTTCTCTCTCTTTCTCTTTCTTTCTGGGGCTTTCTGCCTCCCTTCATCTTTTCTTTTATCTGTCCCTCCCTCCCTCTCTCCCTCCCTCTCTTCTCTCACTTCACAGTTGAGGATGACTTCATTGGTCTCGGTGAGCTGCCGGAAACCTTCCCTTCGGACCCCCCAGAGCCGTTGCCCGTGTTTTTGATGGAACCAGAGGAGGCTTACATTGTCAAGAACAAGCCGGTCAACTTATACTGCAAGGCCACACCCGCCACCCAGATCTACTTCAAGTGCAACAGCGAGTGGGTTCACCAGAAGGAGCACACTGTGGAGGAGCGGGTTGACGAGAATTCCGGTCAGTGAGCAGAACCCAAATATTCACCCCAACCTCCACCCTATGGCTGCTGTGCAGTATAAGGACATCACACTTCCTGTATTGGCAAAAAAATGTTGCCAGCCATTATTATTCAGGAAGAAAATTAGTATATATCATCATGATTTGTAGGAGGTAGGGTTGATCAAAGCATACACACACATACTATTTGCTCAAAAAAATGTGTGTACAAACACACAGTGGCATGTGTGCTTATCAAATTTACAGGCTCAGTTCACTTTATTTGCAGAAATGGCTTTAACTAAGAGGACATCTTTCCTTTTGGCACACTATAGCACCACCACTTCTGTGGCATGTGTGTCTGTGTGTGTGTGTGCGCCTTTGAGTGTGTAGGTGTGTCTTTATGTACATGTTTGTGAGCATCCAGAGGAGAAGTGAAGGTAGTGAATCTCCAGCAGGGTTGTTTTCGACAAAATTCGGCCCCTGAAGGCACCAGAGCCATTGCAACAGCCCAGCACTGATTGGCTGCATTCAGCTGCTGTATTGGAAATTGAGTTCTTTCTGTCGCCCACAGGTACCAATCACATCGCATTTACCCTTTTCATCCCACTGTTTTGCCACACAAGTCTGCATGGTCACACACAGACACACTGGCAGCTGCTCCTTCACTTAAATGTGAGTGCTTGGGCTGTAAGAACACACTTACATAGACTTCAGCCATCGTCGAACATTCTCGTACATGTTGTATGTGATGTATTTAATAGAAAATACCTCTCAAGTGCTGTTTCAGTGAAATGGAAGAAAAACACGGTACTAAAGACAGTGTTGCAGCACAGGTACAAGATACAAAGGTAGATACACAGACACAGAAAGAATGTTGCAGCCAGCACGAATATAAATGGAGTATTGAAAAAACAACCTGAATTGCAACCTGAAATCATTTCATTTCGACCTAGTGTACTTGAGGAAGAATAGGCAGATCTGAGGATGTGTTTCATGGTTATGATTATGACAAACAAGAGGGCTAAGGTAGCAGTGGCTCCTAGCTTTTGTGTCAGAAGGTTTTTGTGCTAAAAGCATCAACATGGAAGACAACCCACACATCATACGTGCACCCACTCCACACAACCGTATCCACAGGCTATTTACTGCAGAGATATTCATTCATTTATGCTCTTGCACTGCAACCCCACCCCACCCCCCACCCCCACACACACACACACACACACGCCAGTGCCCAGTGGAGTTGTGTGTTGCGCAGCCTCTCTCAGCCCACTCCATTGCTCTCTGATTTCCCCAGATTGACAGAAAAGGAACACCGATAGAAAGTGGCCGGCCTGGTCAATACCACTGACAGTGTAGCCCGAAGAAATTTGATCTCCCTCTCTCGATCCCTCCTCTTCCCCTCCCCCTTTGTTTCTCCTCTTCTCTCGTCCTCTCTCTGTGTCTCGCTTTCATGTTGCCAAGGACTTAAGATCTTATGAAAATAAGACGAAATGAGAGATAATGAGATTAAGAGAGTGCAAGAGACTGAGAGAGAGTGAACACGGAAAACTGAAGATGTTGTTGTTCACTAAGGCTACAGGCTGCATCCGTTCCATCCTTATCCAGATGTTTGACTCCCTATGACAACCGAGGTGCTGTCCACTTCAAATACTGTACATACACAGGAACGACATTGTAGAGCTGTTTGTGTGTGTGTGTGTGTGTGTGTGTATCTATCATGTCTTTTTGGCATATGAAATGGAGAAGTGGCCTCCAAAAATGCATGCTTGCATTAGTTAATTAGCTTTAGAAAATCCAATTTTAGTTAATTGCGAATCATTGCATGTAATCAAGGGGGCTCAGTTGTTTGTAGTATAAATGCACCTGTACTCCAGATTTGGTTAGTCACTGTCGCGGAAAAACCTACTTAAGACAAACAAACACCCCAAGCAACTCTGCAAAAAAAAAAGAAGAGGCACAAGAAAATTTACATGTCACTGGGCATCCCTTGGAGTACAGTTAAATCAGTCAGTAAGACATGACAAGAGTATGGCACAGCTGTAATTCTGCCTGCAGCTAAGACATCCTCAAAAACTGAGTCGGAGTGTGAGAAGAAGACTGCTGAGGGAAGCCACTGATAGACCTATGACAGCTCTGAGGACGCTACAATCTTCAAGGGCTCAGATTGGACAGACTGTACATACAACAACAGTTGCCAGAGTGCTTCACCAGTCGCAGCTTTACTGCTCTTAAAATAACACGCACATGACATCTTGGCTGCAGTTTGCCAGGAGGCATGTGCGAGATTCTAGTTAGATGTAAGGCGATTTTATGGTGTGTGATGAGGGCAAAATTGAGCTTTCTGGCTATCAAGCCAAGTCCAGATGTCGTTCCAATTCAGTATTTGGTGCTGGACTTGAAAAAAATGCCATCAACTCATGATCCCCAGACTCTGTGCATGATACAGCTTGAGCAGTTTCATGGAGGAAAATGGCGGTGTCATGATGTGCAAAGCCGATACACCCCTGTCCCCACAGACCGAGGGGGCTGTAATTGCTGCCAAAGGTGCAAATTTGGAGGACGTTAATACTTATGCAAACAATTATTTTGTATATTATAATTGTGATTAATTCAGATCAGCTCGTAGAGATTTGTTTTCACCTTGACATTAAGGGGTCTTTTTCTGTTGACCAGCATCGCATTAATCTAATCTGATTCAGTGCTTAACCCCGATAAAACATGAAAACATTCAAAAGGGGTGAACACTATTTATGACGCAAGTAACAGTAAAAGTGTCATGTAAACAATTCGCTGCCAAGAGCTAGATTGGTGCGCCATCAGTAGTTGCAATGTAATCAGCAAAAAGGGACTTGATTCACTTGATTTGACCGGCAGTCTTTGCCCACATGATGTTCTTCAGAGCGTGAAGCAACTCGCCTGCACCTACTTTACACAGTGGTTTTTCAGACACCCCATGCTGGTATATGTACCGTCTAAAGGCCACGTGGAGCACATGTGACACAAAAAAACCCCCAAAGTACATATAGTACATGAAACTGATTACCCTCTCAAGAGGTGGAATTGGACATTATCGTTTTTTAAGGAGCAGGTGATTACACTTAGAAAACAGTAGAGCATTTGATTGCATGTGATTATCCTTTGAGCAGCAGCCAGTCAACACAAAAAATCAGAGAAAGGAAGTGCTACCCCCCCACCCCTCACCCC
>NW_019525159.1:3419076-3481593 GCF_002814215.2 Seriola lalandi dorsalis
CCCCCCCCCCCCAAACAAAAAAAAAAAAAGCAATTGAAACAACAAATTAAAGGAGAAAAAAAAAGTTTTATTTACACAGTCAGCAGAATGGATTGTCGTTGCACCTGTGTAAAAGAGTTGTTGCTAAAGTTCAGCTGGGCAGCAGCAGTAGGGAAGGCAGGTTTACCACTCTGATGTGAACTGAGACCTGTTTTGCATGAAATAATGGGGGCACGCATGAAAAGAAGGTATAGATTCAGATCATGTGCAGAAAATGTCACTTGTCAGGAGTCAAGAATGGAAAAAGTGGTGAGACGAAGCAAAGCGTGATGGCTGCCTTAGACATTCATCCTGTTGCCACCTGAACACTGTAGCATTTACCTCCCAGTGTTGAGGGCAGGTTACAGTCTCTCGTGAGCAAAAGGAGCATTGATCAGAGCAAATGAGCAGCAAATTAATTATAAGTAGGCAAAGGTAGAGTAATATACACTGGAGACGGCTTGTCACTCTCTCTGAGATATGAGCTAGAAGATCAAACAGGAGTACTCTCCATCTGGCCAGATAATCAGAGCACTTACTCCCTCCCTCCTCCTCCAGCTCTCCTTCAATGACCAATGCCTCCTCTTCTGCCTGACCGGTCTGATCAATAATGTTAGCCGCTGCTAACACCGAGCAGCTAGGCTAGCTCACTTTAATGACCACATTAATGATGAATCATCTCCAATGAGGCGCCCTACTTCAGCCAAGCTATTAATGGGACATATTGTAGAGTCATTTCTGCGGCTAATGGCCACATAGACGGCTGTGAAGTAGGCCCCCCCCCCCCGTCACTGGCCCTGACACGGTCTACACTCGCTTTCTGTCTGTGTTTTGTTTAGTTGTTATTATCGTTATGCTGTGCAGTGTACTAAGAGCTGCTAGCTGAGCAAACACATGAAGTCACTGGATGAGGTCAGCCGGCTTTGCTCTTCTTCTGGAGTGATTCCTCTGATGTGCTTCAAGCACACTTCAGAAAGAGTTTAATCCAGCTTTAGTAATAGCTATGAAGTCATGAGTGACTCTTAAAGTAGACATATAGCTAGTAGTCATCGTCACTTTAAGCCCTAACAGTACACACGGCCTATCGTAACAACATCAGACAGATAAGTCACCACTGCAGAACCTTCTTCAGAAACAATCTGGAGCACAGACAGGAAAAAAAAATTAACTGATTCTGGCGTGTGTTTTACGCCCTCAGAGAATTCATATCTACTTATTGTTTCCACTATTGATTTTCTCGCTGCTACTGTGTGTTAGATGTTCTCCCAACATCACATCCATCCTTGACATTCTCAAACTACCAATACACAGCCTCTCAGACAAACTCTTTGGCATACAGTACAGACAACCACAGACACACGCGCGCGCACACACATACACACACACACACACACACACACACCGTTGGACTCACACATGCACGTAGACGCACACACACACATGCAGAGACAAATGCTCACACAACAGACGTGGCTGTTCCTCTGCCTGTCGGCACACTGTGTAAATTTTACATGAGAGCTAAGCTGGTGTGTGGGATGTCACTGTGCTTGGTGTGTGTGCCAGAACAAGGAGGCTGTGTGAATGCACTGAACCTGAAGTAAAATGGCATGTTCATTTTTCAACCATCCATTCCGCTTGCATTTTTCATTCAGACACCTAGTGTATAAACCTACTCAGACAGCACAATACGTCCCGAGGCTTTGTATTAAGTGTGGTTATTCAGAGGAAGAGGAGAAAAAGTCATGGATATTAACATACACATAGGCGGCGGATGCAAATATATTGACGCAATGTGATACTGTCAACTGTTTTATTGATGCTTACAAATATTCATTAAGGTTTCTGTTAAATTTTAGCCATATTAAGTCATAACCAGCAGTTATAATCATTCGAATAGAATGAAATGTGTTGAGAAATCAGAGGAACATGACGGCAACACCTGTTTGGTAGCCTTACCCCCATTCGACACTGGTCCATTTTGTCTCTGGTCGAGTAGGTGGTGAATCACTATGTAATGAATTAGATTTGAGGGAGAGATGAGGTTACTGATTGAAGGAACATTGGGACGATGAGTCAGTGATCCGTCACACAATTTCAAGATGGCGCCTGATAATGATGTCACATCAACAATACATGGCATCTCATAGGTAAGCTCAGTTAACGAGACCTAGTTAAAATGAGATTGATTTGTGAAAATTGTATATGTAATATAATGTTTTTTTTTTGTTTTTTTTAACAAAAACAGTAGTAATTTGTGTGTCAAGGGACCAGCAGTCTTGTGGGAAGAAATGTCAAAAATGGCGAGATTTGGTCAGTATTACAGGCAGGCTATGACTACGCACGTAACCACTGAGCACAAGAATTGTGTGCACAACTCATTAAACTTTGGATGTGTTACAACTGCGACAGACTCCCAGTTTCTGTCACTCTGTCAGCTACCAACATAAAATGGCCACAAAACAAGTCATCACCAAGTGAGTGAATAAAGAGCAGTAAGAGAAAACAAAAGAAGAGTAGCCAGGTCAGGCCTGACAAATAGTGCTTTGTAACATTGATGACATGATCTGAATTTGATATAGAAACAATATGGTTTTAATGGTTAGGGCTGGCTTTTGGTGGTGTGAGGGCAAAGAGAATATTTCCTAGGCACACAAAAGCCCCTTTGGTAGCATATAGACATCATTTAAATGTTATGGTCCACTTTCACATTATTGCTGACCAGGTGCATGAGTGTGACAGTTCCAGAAAAATGACATCAACTTGACTTTCCTAGTGGGCAGCTCAACCTCCATATCTAAACCTAATAGAGCAGCAGCACTTTGGGGATGAGGTGGTACTGGATATTCACAGCATGTTCTTTTAAATATCTGAAGAGCTGTTGCATCACTATTGAGTCAATGTGTCCTGTAAAATGACTCCAGCATGAATCCATGCGCATTGAAATTCAGGTTACTCTGGAGACCAGCAGCGTCCAGCCTGGAACTATAGGAACCATCTTAGCACATAGGGAATAATTCGCTTCTGATAGTTACCATCATGGTTTCATGATACCACCATTGTTCTCACAAATTTCCCATTCAGTCAAAAAAAGATGATGGGTTGAGAGCTGAAACACGGCAGGATATTGCATTCGTATCTTCAATGAATGCTCTTGCACCGCATTATACATATGCATGCGCTCGATTCGTGCTCTCTCGCACATACACATATACAGACAGGCATAGACATACACACACTGTAGCAATAGCGTAATCTGCTCTAGCGGGGCAGCTGTGGGTAGAGGCATTTGTTTTGGGGATGATTTGTTTGTTTGGGTCCTGGCACCCAGATGAGCAGTAATCAGAGGAGTTAGCAAACAGGATTGTGTTAGCCATGATGCAGAGAATCCTCCCCCACAGGGCCCAGACCCAAACAGCTCAGCGCTCTGGCTCCAGAATCGGGGCCAGACTGACACAAACACAGCCACGCACACACAAACACACACACACACACACACACACACACACACACACACACACACACACACGCGCACACACACACCAGTGTCAAAGCATGTGATGTGACTGATGTAAATTATACTGATTTGTGTGATAGGATCTACATAATGCATTTATGTGTGTGGATTGCTCATGTTCTTCATATCAACTGATTCATTTTCCTCTGTTTTAGTTTCATTTTCACTTGTTGTCGATCGGTTGATGTACTAATGTGAACTTTCTGTCACTTTCTCCCCTTCCCTCCCCTCATTTCTCCTCATTAAACCTCTTTATCCACATCTCTGACTGCCAACCCTGTCCTCCCTCCTCGCATGCTTTCTCTGCCTCCCTCCCTTCCTGTCTTTCCTCACAGGCCTGGTTGTGAGGGAGGCAAGCATAGAGATCACTCGGCAGCAGGTGGAGGAGCTGTTTGGGCCGGAGGACTTCTGGTGTCAGTGTGTGGCCTGGAGCTCCGCAGGGACCACCAAGAGTCGCAAAGCCCACGTTCGTATCGCTTGTGAGTAACCCCCCCCCCCATCATTCCTCTCTCCATCCCATTACTCAGTCTTTATCTTTTCTCCCATCTTTGTATTCCTCTCCAAACAAAATCTCTTGGCTGCCAAGGAAATGTGTCCCACAGACTGACTTGTGCATCATGACAGATTTATAGATTCTGGAGATGGATGCAGTGAAGAAAGGGTTTTACTGACATGGGACTGAAGTATCCCTTTGAACTGGAGTTGGTAAAAAGCCTGTATAGTCTGAATGAGTTTCCTTGTGTATGGTATAAACCTGGAGAAAAAGTGTAAGCGGGTGGGGGGTGGCTGCTGCAGTGTATACACGGTAGAGAGGATATGGCACATGTTTAAGCCAGCGTTCCCTCTTTTTCTTGTAGGTGGTCCTCATTTGTTCTCTGCATGTGTGTTTGTCCTCCTACGGAAAAAAAAAAAAACGCAACACAATTGCTTCCAAGTAATGAGAAACATTCTGTTGCCTCTTAAAGTTTGGATTCATTTTTTAATTGTTCCCAAAAGGATCTGCCAATCAAAAATCTAAAGAGTATTGAAACTCCAGAGGACATGGTGAGAAAAGCGGAGTTGAAAGAATAAAGCGCCGCATCAAGGCAACACTTCTGCAGCACAACACGAATTACATAACGCAACTGCTCACACACTGTTGTCAGACTTCCACCTGAAGGGACGTCTTTCATAGTATCATCTAGATCATCGCACTTTCAGCTCCTGTCAAAGACATTGTGACTGACATGTCCCGCCCAGCTTTGCTGTTTATGTTTTGACTTGTGGCAAACAAGACAAAAAAAAAAAACACCCCACATTTGCAGTGTGTATAGTAGTGTGCATCAAATATATTGTTATCACTGCCGGATGGGGCTGGGTAGGGATATCACTGGAGCCTAATGTTTGGCTGGCAACTCAGCGCCACTGTTGAAATGATTCAATCTCCCCTCCACGGTGCAGCAGAGTAGCACAGTGCGGAGTCAATATCCACGGTTTTCACATGATCTGCTCCATTTAGAGCCACTTAGCAATCATACTCATGTCTTTCTCCATTTTTATCTCACCTAATTCTCTTTCTCCACATTTTCTTTTTGTTGCTGACTCTCTAGCGGCCTCTCTCTTACTGTTTCCCTCTGTTACATTCTCCGTCCAAATCCAGCGTATTCCTTCTATTTCAAACACCAGTAGTTTTTCTCATTACGGCTACTGTTATACTATCCTGGTGAATCCGAATCATGCCTCTCAGTCTCCCACCGAGCCCACTCCCGCTGCTCCACCTCCTATAATCACCCATGATGAGCAGCCTGCCAGTACTAACCTATCCCTCAAATCACAATGGACCCCTCTTCCCCTCCCATTAGCTTCTGCTGAATGGATTAGCTCCTCTACTGGGCTCTCTCTCTCTCTCCAGGCAGGCTTCTTGTCAGAGCCAGACTCTATCCCGTTAGGCTAATGGAAACTGGGCTTGTTTTCCTCTCCTCTCCCATCATCTAAACATATACAGTTTAATCAGACGGTGAGTCAGAGCCAGCGCTGGTGAGTTAAGAGGCTGTTGTGTTGAAGAACTGGCTTTCAGACCTGCAAAAAAAAAGAAAAAAAAGGCTGGACAGGCTGAAGGTATTGTCAGAGGCACTGTGTGCTTGTTGGGAGAAAGAGAGAATGTGTGAATTCCTTGTGATTGCCCGTCTTTCATGTGACCTCCATAAATCTGTTTTGATTGGCCTCCGTTTTTGGGGTGCAGTGATTGCTTGCCAAAGAGAGGCAATGCAAGTGTATGCACAGACGCAAATTAAAAATGAATTAAGTCAACCAAAATACCTTTCAAAAGCCTGGTGGAGGGTAATGTTCACTGAAAAAGCTGGAAATTATTTTTCTTGTTTGTTTGGGGCCTGGTACACATACACAGCATAATAAGTAAAACCTCAACTTTATTACTTGTGACTTTACTAATGATTAAAACCCAGACTTGGTGAGTCCTATAGGTTTGCACCAGCACCCTAATGATTTAGCAAGCAAGGAAGAAACTGTTTCTGAAGTGTGGCGCTGGTGTAATTTAGCATGACAAGTAGCCAAACACTTAAGTTAATGGTTGTCATATGTGTGCATCTCCCTGGGGGTGCGCAGGGCTGGAAGTGTTTCGAGGACTGAGGAGGGAATGGTGTGACTCCCACAGGAATGTCGACTCAGCTGGTCCCACACCCTTCAGTGTCCCACAGCACCGTTCAGGGTTACGAGAAGTGAGGAGAGGAGAGACTCTGGAGGGGAAGCATAATTTAAACCCACATCCAATAAAAATATACAGTGAAAAATAATCACTTGCATGCTACTTACTGTGTTTCATCAAGAGTAATGCCAAAGGTCTGCGAAAAAAAACAAAACAATACAAGCGCTGGGTGTTTAATTTTAGTTTAACAAGCTGTAGTTTATCTGCTACAAGAAGTATGAGTAATAAAAGCATGAATATTTGAAATTAACTCACAACCTCTGGCCTGTGCCATTAATACTAATAGTCTAATTCAGGCTATTTGGTGATTGTTATGTTCTCAACAATAATGCATGATGGTGTTAACAAGCTCTGGTTTAATGCTGAAAGAAACTAATTGTTATTTTAGTGACAAAAGACAAAAATCTTGTACATGGATAGAAACATTTGTTTTCTTGTTTCTTGTTCTGCAGCTCTTTACTCCGAGTTTTCACTTTTCCAATTGTTAAACCTGCTATGGACTTAAATATAGACACTACCACCAGTAGCTGCTAGGCATTATGGTCCATTCTAAACCATCAAATGACAAAATGCCGAAATTGTGCAGGCCAGGCCAGCCTCCCTGTACTGCATACATCCTACAGTGTATCATAGTGTGTGTCACAGTGCAGGAGAAGATGATGCCTGATTCTTCTCTTCACCTGTCATACTGTGAATACATCTTCTTTTATCTTTCGGAGGCAATTTGTACTAAGATCCATCTTTGCATTGTGTAGGTCTGACAGCAGAGAAACAGTAGAATGACTCTTACAATTGCAAACAAAAGTACCATTTAGAGTCTTAAATTTCCTTTCCTTTCCTTTCCTCTCCTCTCCTCTCCTCTCTTCTCCTCTCCTTTCCTCTCCTTTCCTCTCCTCTCCTCTTCTCTCCCTCTGTCTGTCTTAAAAAAAAACAATCAGTTGGATGAAGCTGTGTCCCAGAATATGCCCCTCCAGTCATTCCTTCTTTTAATTTCATACCAGACATTTACGGAAATTGCTTTCAATTCAACAGTCACCCTTTCAGCTTTTATAATACATTGAAATTTGTGGAGTTATGGCATATTCCCCCGAAGACACGCATACTCTCAGGTTGCATTGGGGTAAACTCTCATTGAATTTGTTATTCTAAGGTTAATTTCTCCAAATAAAACGACGATAGGTATTCTTTAGGGCTTCCGGGTGCAGTCTGATCATGTATTCTGTAATAAGAACATGATATAGTTTCTCCTGTGGAGGATTTGGAACCGTTAGCTGAAAAATGAAATGTCTCTATTTTAGTGTAATGTCTCCCCATCTCAAAACTATTGAAGAAAAAGAAAGCAAGTGATGAAATCTGTAAATTTCACCTCTGTCTTGCTCAGTTTTTAGGGATGTCTCTTTACTGCAGGGGCCTATGAGAAAAAAAAATACATGAGAGTCACTGTATGCTATCTCTGTACCAGTGCAGTATATATAAATTCACATACACGTACTTCCATCTCCACAGTCAGAGGAACATTCATTTACTATGATAGATACAGCATGGACACTGTGTCCTATTACACTTGTGCAACCACTGTACCCAAGAGTATTAGTCTTATTATGTGCCGTCGGCTTCGTCTTCGGACGCAGGAATTCTGCTATGCAGATGTGTCACTGTGGCGCTTCCAGTTTACAGTATACTCACATCTAAAACTTGAATTCAAAACCAACGTGCCGTTTTCGAGCTATCTAATGTAATAAATCACTTTTTTATGTTAGCACACAATATCAATAGCAATCCGTCACTGCATTAATAGCGTTCTGTGAAGAAGAATTTCCATATCCTTTCCAAAGATTGAATCGCTGAACCGGGGTCATTTCTGGGTTTGTTTCCATGGACACACTTATGTGTAGGTAGAAAGAGAAATGGATGTCATTGGTATGCAATCAGAAACTTAGAGATTAGAAATTAAGCCCGAAGCCAACCCTCAACACTTCTCTCACTCTTGCAACACATTTTCAGCTTTTTTTTTTTTTGCTTTTTTTTTGTTTAAAGCTGAATGATTGAAAATAATAGTTCTTTGTTTCTTTTAACATGTATACTGAGTTTAGCTTGTCATTATAGAACAGCTTGAATTTTCAAATCAGTTTGTCTTCCTCTTTCTTGCAGGGCTGGCTTGGTCTAATGGGTTCAGTTCACGTTAGTCCCTTCTTGCAGTTTACAGGCTGTTTCAGAGAGTTGATGTCTGTGCATGTATACACCATATTAATGTGTTATAAAGGAAAAACAAACACATTTTAGAGCGTGTGCGCTGTGGTGGATGTGGTCACTGCTTTTGATTAAATGTGACAATAAAAGGCTAAAGAGTATGTATGCCAAGAATATGACAAAGTCTGTGGAAATGGTATAAGTGGAGTTTGGAGGTTTCATAGTAGATTTGGTGCTGTAGTGGCTCCAAAGTTCCAAAGTACTGCTGTAATTCCCCATTACCTCCTCTGCTCTCCTCTCCTCTCCTCTCCTCTCCTCTCCTCTCCTCTCCTCTCCTCTCCTCCTCCTGTTGTGTATGATGTGCCCGCCACTCCTGTCGCCGTCTGTGCAGCAGGTGATGATATATGTCTAATGGGCTTCGGGTTCCAGTGTAGCATGACACCACCAGTAATCCTGCCCTGTCAGCGCCACTATCCCTGCCCTGCACTACTCCATCAGGGCTCTCACACCACAAAAATATTGGTTTTTCATTGGAGGGCGAGTGATTCCCCCTCTCCCTCTCTTCCCTCCATCTACTTCAGACAATTTATCTGAGTGCTGAAGGTGAGGGACATAGAAAGAAAGCATAAATCTCAGTCACAGTTTCTTCTATTTAGATACACACCGTTGTTTATTGCTGTTGCATAGGGTGAATTATTATTGATGAGTTACCCTCCCTTCTCTTTTGATGATTTATTGTTGGTATACCAATACTATTATTGATTTACTTTTCATTTAATATGAAATATAGCTCTTATAACAGCCCTCACATCTACCTGTCAATGACATATAGATAAATATTGATGCACTGTGTGCCTTTTTTTTGTTTTCATTGCAGACTTGAGGAAGACATTTGACCAGGAGCCTCTTGGGAAGGAAGTGTCACTTGAGCAGGAAGTGTTGCTCCAATGTCGCCCACCTGAAGGCATCCCAGCTGCTGAGGTAAGGCTCAAAAGTCACTACACCAAGCCACAACACTGTACTTGTTTGGGTAATTTGATTATTTGTTTGAGAAGATAAGTTCTAATATGCACTTATACATGTTTCCCATAGAAATGCAGGCATTTGTGATTATCCAGACTAAGCTCAGCCAAAAGCTCTCGCCTCAAATCCAATAAACTGGCTGTTCTGAAAAAGAGGTTTATGGGAAGAGCTTCACTGACTTTTTTGGAGGTGGTTTCTGCAGAAATGTCACCATCATGCCTGATTTCTGTTTTTTAAGTATATAATGGGCAGCTAAAATGTCCAATTCCCACACAATTGTACATTTAGCGTATGCATTTATTAGCATGTATTGTAGTGCCCGTCACTGGCTCTGTTCTTTCATGCCACATTAAAAAGTGAACACTGTGTTGATTGCAGAATTTGCTTCAGTTGTGAACTCTGCCCATTTCAGAAGTTGTAATGAAATAACACTGAATAAATCTGACACAGTCCAGCACACAGATAAGGACATTTTTCCACCACTGCCTAGGCTATTTAAGCTGTTTGGGTATTTCCTGAACATCAGCCAGTCACTGTAATTTGGTGAGAGGAGAGAGAAACTGTAATTATCTGCAGAGGGGAAAAAAAAAAAGAATAAAACCAGTTGTGTCCCTGTGTTACCTTAGCTCAGCCAATATCTCCAGCCTGCTCCACTTCCTCCCTGCCCTACAGTAGAACACTGTTATAGCTGCATTTGAAAAGGCTCAGTTGAGATTGCAGGAACATAAATAGAGGATGAAAGGGTGGTTTGATGGGTGGGGGGGCTTTGGTGTTTTTTTTTTTTTTTCTCTTTTTCGGAGCTGGGGGTGTAGAGACTGAACTCTGTAAAGGCTTGTGATTGACCTGGAAAAGCCGAGTTAAGTGAGTGGAACTGCACAGCATTTATCCCCGCTGAAAGTGCTGACAGGCTAAATGGACGAAAGTTTGGGACTGGCACTCGGCAGACTCTCCTTATACAATCCAGGCTTCAGTGTGATAGTGTTGCTGTAACAGCCATATAGTAATGGTGATTCTGCCGCCTGTCTGAGGTCTCCCTGTCAATCCTAGACCGGCTCAGTGTAGCGATTAAAGACTCAGCTGGAGTCCAATCATGGCACATCTATGCTTTCTGAGATATGGAGTTGCTGTGGCAACCCAGATGAAGACATGTCAATATGAATAATATTTTCACTCTGGGTAAAGCTATGCATTTGAGCTTAGTGAATGGTAGAAGTAGAATCAGTGCTGTTTTCATGTAGTTCACCCATCACCAAACTGGCTGTCTATTCAACAAACAAGAAAAAACAGTGTTTGGTTAAGATCTACAAGGAAGAATGAAGTTTCACCATCTCAAGTCAGAATGTTGATGACAGGTGGAGTTCCTCCAAAAAAAAGAAAAGAGAAAACACTGTACAGATTGTTTTGTATTCTCCCTGCATGCACCATTTTCTGTATTCTAACTAAGAGCAGCGGTTGTTTTCTCTGTTTACTTTTCCTTGTATGATCGAGTTGAATTTTGTGTGTGTACAGAGGC
Source organism: Seriola lalandi dorsalis (assembly GCF_002814215.2). NCBI lineage: Eukaryota > Metazoa > Chordata > Actinopteri > Carangiformes > Carangidae > Seriola > Seriola lalandi. The sequence continues at coordinate 3,430,039 of NW_019525159.1, forward strand.
CCACTTTCAGCTTCTTTAATTACTCACACTTACCTCATGGCTATGAAAAAAAAGACAACAGTTCCTTTCCACAAGTTATTTTTCCTCTTTTTTTTTTTTCTGAACTCAAACACAGCTGCCTCAGTGGGAAAAAGGACAAAACTGAATGCTGCTTTTTCATCTGTGTTTGTCGGGCCTTTTTCTCACACAAGCCCGCCAGAGAAAAAGCCTCGGAAAAAGCAGATGGGCTAAGTCTGTGGTTACATATGAAATGGCAGAAATATGTAGCAGCCGTTGTGCAGGAAAGATCTGTCATATTTCACCCACTCTAAGACAAAAAAAATATAGAGAGGATGAGAGAGGCTGAAGGCAGAAGGAGAAGAGGTTTGTCGGGGTTGGATCCAGTTGGTTGTTGTCAGGCCTCCAGAGGGCTGTCAGTTCGCTCTGTGGTTCCTTCACAGGCCTTCGCCCAGCGAGGGAGAGGCTGGCAGGATGGCATGCAGCGGCTGAGCCATAAAACCCATACTCTTACAGCACTTTTGTTAAATCATGTGGACTGTATGTGATGGACATTGTGCCATGTGGCATGGCTCCAAAGCTGTTCTTTCCTGAAAAGGACAAGCAGGACACATGCACACACACACACACACACACACACGCACACGCACACACACATTCTGTGCTAACTGTGCATGTAGTTTATTGTCACACAGCTACACTTCCACATGCATGTTCACATGTCAAAGCACCAGCAAGCACATTAACACGCCTGCATTCACAGGCTCACATGATAACATGCTGCCAGCAACTCGGATGAGCACTGAAGGTCTATTCATCTATTCTATAGAGTGAGCACTGATAGTGGCTTACCAGCTGGCATAAGAAGATTCATTGCTGATGAACTGGAAGAAGAAATAAGACTTTTGTGCTTCCTCTTTTCAAAGTGGAATGAAAGAGTTTTTTGATTAGAATCTGTCATTTCAGTTTTTGACAACTATCCAAACTTCACACAAGTGCAGGGAACTAACGCCATCTTCTATTGTCATTGTTGAAAGCACTTAAATAACTGTTAGAATATTTGCTGTCATAATAGTTAAATGTATGCAAGCATTGACAGTTTCTCATACTTAAAGGTAGAGATAAGCTATGGTGCCAGATTTTAGCAGCTTTTTTTTTTTAGCGATGAGTTACCGCAGTAACTCACCGCGGCTCACACATGCAATTTCAGAACTAAGAAGCCCACATTCTACAGAATCAAAGTAAGTCCATCACAATTAGTTTTGATCTCGGATTACAAAGTGGCACTGTGCTATTTGAGTTCCTCCCTTGTCTTTCCACTTTTCAGATGATTTACATTATAGGTTGACTTGACGGTTTACCACAGTAATGACATCCTGTGATTCTGTTCAAGTGGTTTTGAGTCTTTATTGGCTTTCTGCAAGGGCTGTTGACTCAAAAACTAAACTTTATGCTGAATAATCAGGATTTTCTCCTGTGATGATGCAGCAGGTTTTCATAAGAAAGCATATGAAACAGTGTCCATCAGAGGTTTTCATATTTGGAGGTTCAATCCGAGGTTTCCTAGCCCTTCAGTTATTCTCAGTTGACACATTGATTTTTCTTACGCGCAGATAGTCCCCAAGTTGTGGAACACACAAACAAACACACAGAGACACACACAGACACACACACACACACACACACACACACACACACACACACACACACACACACACACACACAAAGAAAACAGGCAGCAGGCATTTATTTTGGCTCTCCTTTCGACCATTACCAATGGAACTTTGGCCTGAAACTCTGCGGGTGAGGTTTCTGAAATAGCACAAGGATTCAGTCATCTGGACGTCTTGTATGGTCTAGATACATCAGACAATCACCAAGCTTCCTCAAAGTCATTGTTACACGTCTCCATGGGTCATGAATACTTGATATATACGTAATCAAGAGCAGATGGAACATGTAACTGTTGAGGCTATTCTGGGAAAGAAGGGAGAAGAAGTGATTTGGCAGGAAAGGCTCTGTGCACTGTGTCTGTGTTGTGTGGGCTTACTTGGTGAGTGCTGCCCATAGATAGATTAATAAATGTAAAGATGGGGATAGAGGAGTTTCCATCAGCTCAACGCAGATCCTTCTCTTTGAATAACTCCATGACACTCTTTCATCAACATCTAAAGGGCCTCCACAGAGGTAACAGTGGCCTCTTTTCATACTCAAGAATATGTGGCAGGCTCATAAAATGGACTTAAATCTCCTTTGTGAAAGAATGCAGCTTTATTGTTCTTTTCTCTTTTCTTCTGCCATGCCCCCCCCCCTATCTCCAGCTCCACTTCAGAGCACTTGTCACAGCCTTGAGAGAAATACAAGAGTTCAGAGGTGATGCAGCACCGTGAGCTGCTGAGCCTGTTTCCATGGAAGCAGGATTTTAATTCAGGCATCTCCTCAGTCAGCCAGGGTCCTGCCGTGTTATCATGGGTAACGAGTCATTGATGCTCTGCGGGGAAGGGGCCCTGCTGCCGTGATTAAGTACACTGGCTTTACTGAGAAGAAAGCCAGGAAACAAAAAGATCTTTGCTTCACACTCCCTCATCCGGAGAAGTGAGGAAACTAAGATGAATTCAGACAGCTGGAGCCAAATTCAAGAGTTTCATATGTAGTTCTGTGAGTAGATTTAATTAATAAGCTCAAATTACGCTTCCTCCATTTTTTGTTATTGACTAAATGTATAGTGATAATGACTCTCAACACTGAATGTTATGCTATAAAATCTAATATAGCTCAAATATCCCGACCGTGGCACGTTATGGAGATCTAGCGTCCGTCTTTTCCACACATCACACCATGTAAATGTCAGTGATTGCTGTTGATTTTAGGCCCAGTTCCACTTAATAGGCGAAGTAAAGGCACAGCAGCTCGTCAGGTCACCTTGTCAAGAAGTAGCTGAGTGCTTCCTCCCAGTGAAAAACGGTGCGCGGCGTATTTATGAGCGGGGCCGGGGATGTCAGGAGTTACAACACTTCAGTGCCCAGTGAAACAGGAAGTGCGTTTTCATTAAGGTTACCCATGGGAAAGAAGGTGTCAGGAGGCCAGACCAAATCCCTCTGGCAACCAACCAAAGATTGCCCTTCAGGCACTCACCTGTCAATCACCGCAGTTCTCCTGTGCAAAGGCTGTGATTTACTCTAATAGCCCAACATGTGTGCTGTCTTCTGTGCTAAGACACTTCCCTTTCTCCTGTTACCTCAAATGAATCGGTTCTTAATAACATTTTCATGCAAAAGCAAACCAAAAAATATGTAAAAAAAAAAAAATACAATTATTTATTATAGGACGGAGACAGAAGCACTGCTTGAGGCTCTAGAAGGATGCAACCAGAGTTTTAAACTTCTGCTTCACCTGCCATCCCAGTTTTCTCGCAACATATCTTACTTGTTTACAGTTCCAAATCGGGCATAAAATAATAAAAAATCACATCTCTCTAAGCAAACTTGAATCATCGGGAAGGTGAATTGCTGTGTGCCAAGTGGTAGTTTCATTTAACACGGGGAATGAGACATAAATGAGAGAGTTCTCATTTCGGGGTAAACTGTATCTTTATCACTTTGAAATGGTTTTTGAGCCGATTGCACTGAGCTTGTGAATCAGTTCCAGCATTTTTATCCTTTCTGCTGAGGGTTGTATTGTATACCGAGAGAGTTGTGACCTCTATCACAGCACAAAAACCCTCCTACTTGGTGGAGTTATCATCTAAGCTTTTCTAAAGGCCAGGGGAGACTCTCGGGAGAGCAAGGCATGCGTGCACAGTGTGTATCACTCAGTTCTCCATCTTGCAAAGCCTTAACAATGGCTTATTCTAGTTTATTATTTAATATTTCACATAAAATAGCATGTGTGTGCCATGCTTCTCTGCAGTCAACTTGTAAATTCAGACTTGTCCACCCACACACGGATGTATCAAAACATTTTGGCTTAAAAAACAAAATGCGCAGTATAATGAATAAATCCCATCAAAAATATAATCAGCTGTTTCTTGGACCAAGGATGGTTTATACACCAAATTATGAACAAATCATTTTTTTTTTTAGATACCTTGCCAACAAACAGACAAAAGAGAGAGTGAGGAAAACATAACCTCCCCCAAACTTTATGTCACTTGTAATGGCGAGTGAGTGATCGTGGGAATCATATCTTAAGAGGCGTATGAAGAGTGTGAGAGAAAACAGAAAGAGCTGTGTTACAGAAGTGAAGTGTTTGGCTGTCCTTGGAGCTAGTTTAAGAAATGGCTGCTCTCCTTCAGCAGACTGTGCGGAGCTACAGGCAGGGCAGAGCTGGAGGAGGTCATTACTCCTGGCTCCAGTCTCAGCGATCCGTCTTCTGTATGGACACCTACAGCAGTAACCACTCCAACTCCACCTCTGTTACCTAACCTTGTTCTCCCGAAACCCTTCCCATTCCAGCTCCTCCGCATACACCCTCACAAACACACACACACACACACACACACACACACACACACACACACACACACACACACACATACACACATACACACAGCTTAGCACCGGCATATACACACATACAAACATTTTTCAAATCGCATCTCAAATCACACCTTTGTGCATTTCAGCTTGTTAATATTTATACAGCTCACATTTCCATACTTGTCATGCAGGCAGATGCAGAGCATATGGCTTGTTGTCTCGTAGTGAATGATTGAATAATCAGTTTGTAACCTTTTGTGGCTCATTCTCCAGGTGTGTCATTCAAGCTTGGAGCGGATATATGCTGTGAAATAAGGGAAATGAATAAATTACTTTGGATACATAGTTAGACTTCACATGGAGAAGCAGGAGAGCTCATAATGACTTCTCTGTAGAGGAGTCGCGCACATTGCTGTGGAACATTTTTTTTTTTCCCTCCATGTTCTTTTCACACCCCTTTCCACCCCCATACTGCTGTACGTTCTATTTTTGACACAACAGCGATGAGTAATGAATGGTTTTGCCTTGCACTGGTTCTTAACAAGTGAGTGGATTGTATACAGTGTGTTCTGTATATTGGGCTAATTAGTGTTGTGCTGGAACACCGTGGCAGCGCACAGAAACATCCCACTCAGTGGTTGCTCCCACGTCCACGCTGCTATGGCCTGGTCTGCAGCCGGTTGTGTTTGCTAGTGGGAGGAAAAAGTGACAGTTGAAGGACACTGAAGCTGCATCCTAGTTTTTGATTCTTTAAAGGACATAGACCACCAGGGTGGGGTCCTCCAAAAGACCTGAGGGCTACATGTCTGCTTTGACTTCATGCCCTGATCCAGTTTAAAGTTCCAGATGTGATATCAGACATATAGAGCTGTGATATAAAACTGGAAAATAAAAAGAAATAGGTGTATTTTTAATAATCACATGTAGGTGGTGGAGACCAAAAACAGAGCTTTAATAATACAGTAAATATTGGACTTACATTAGTCAGGTGGACACAAGCATGACTCCAATTGAATATTGATATTGATCTTCTGGATGTGTAGGCAACAGTTTGCCATATTAACTTTATAATGTAAGCAATACAGTATGTCAGATTTAAATAAAAAGGTCCAAACAATAAAGTATCCCCTTTCAAGAGGAATTACATCACAGTAAAGAAGTAATGATACTGTTTCATGAGAACTTTAATGGTAAATATACTGTATAGTGTAGTGCTATGTTTACCAACAAATACCTGGTTGATACATTGTGGTCATATGGAATTTCTCAACTTTACAACTTGACAAGGATCAGCTGAAAATGCATGAAATTCATTACGAGTACAAGCAGCTGCCTTTCTTCACATCTGGAGAATCCTCTTAAAATGAAACGAGCCTTGTTGAGCCATTACGTGATATCCGGTCTAGAAATGCAGAGTTCAGAGGGACCAGTCTCTAAAATGGGATCCAGTTTCAGTGTGTGTGAAAGGCAACGCCACGGAGAAGCTGCAGCTGAAGACACGACACTGACGAGCTGCTTCTGAACTCCTTCCGTCTGTTGGACCGGCTTAATGAGTCCTGCGTGCGCAAGGTCTCTGTACGTCTGTGATGTACGCACGCCTGCTGCAGCTACGCCTACAACACGCATTCACACACATGTCACTGATCCATCCCTATCATTCATGTCCCTCCTCCACATTGTGCAGCACCTCCCCATATCTCTTCTTCTAACCTGTCTTTCTTATTTTGCTCAATAAAATCCATTCCAGTACATCCTGGTCTGTGAAATTTTCCAGAGCTGTCTCTTCGCAGTTGGATCTCTTTCTTCTTTGTTTACTCCTCGCTTCAGCGTTTCAGAGTCTTCACCTCTTCCACACAAAGTCACTTTCCACCCCCATTTTTTATTCTGTCTGGACCGTCTTTGCCTCTCAGTGATGCGCGTGCACCTGCTTTCCTCCTCACTCATCTGTCTTCTCCTTCCCGTCTTGTGTCTACCTGTCTCTCTCTTTGTCGCTGTCCTCTTCCCCTCTAAGTTTTGGTGCCTGTCTCAACGTTGTCTTCCTCTCCGTCACTCGGCTGTCTCGACCAGACAGGAAGACTCCCTCTCTCTATGACAGCTGACATGTGGCAATTTCCCTTCGTTAATGACAAGAAATGTGCCAATTACCTCTCCGGATGTTTCACTGCCAATCAGACACTAACGAGCTGTGTGTGTGTGTGTGTGTGTGTGTGTGTGTGTGTGTGTGTGTGTGTGCGCAAGTAAGAATCTGTTGGCATGAGAGAAAGTGCTGTATGAGATGTCGTTTTCTGCTGAATTTTAATCATTGGAAATCTTTTTCGCAAGTGTAGTATAGACATTGGCTTACCTTTTCATCTCTGGTTTTATTAATGAGTCCTAATTATAGTCGGTACAGCATAAATGATGGGTGAACTGTTGCTCACTTCTGCGCTCTCTGTATGCACACACACAAACACACACTCACACACATACACACACACGTTCCCACTTCTGACATGAGTTTCTACCACTTTCTATCCCTCGTCACTCTGTCTCCCTCCCACCCCTCCATCTGCGCTGAAAAGTTCTTTTGTTCAATTTTTAATTACCTTCTCATTTAGAAAGTGCTCTTGACATCTGAATGCAGCACGGTTGGAGAGGCTGCCTCTGTGATTGGTGCAAAATTGGATAACCACCTTTTTGTATCAACTGTCAGTCTCTGTTCTAAGATCAGACCTTTCACTTCACAATGCCCCGTGCTCTGTACACCCACTGCTGTGAGCACTAAAAGACAAAATATTTATCATGTCAACAAAACCATTGTTTCTCTTCTTTGCATCATCTTTATTTGTTTTATTGGACTTGTGTTCCTTCATTTTCCAGCATGACAAACGGGAACAAAGAAGACACAAATTGGTAGTCAGATCACTGTCAAATCTTTGTTCTCTAAACACAGGGGTCGTGCGCTCTGGTCATGTTTGTCATATTTGTTAGTTTAATGCAGTTTTAAAGATCGATGCTTATATTGTAAGAATACACACAGAAAACCTATGAAACTATTATTCAGCAAATACATTGATCCATGCTGTATAATCACTTTAGCCTGTAGCTGTTATTTACCGTATTTGTATATGTACAGAATACAATAAGAGGAACTTAATGAAATTGTCTTTTCTATCACCAGAAGCGACAGGTTAGTGAATTTGCTACTAAATTCTTCCAGTGCTCCAGTCCTCAAACTCCTGACAGATGTCTTACTGTCACCTCGACAGATGTCAAAACAGATGAGTTGTTATACGATTAAAACAGAAGCCAATTTAAAAGGAAGGGCCTGAAATACCTAATCACACACAGCCGTCACATATAAACACGCTCAGCTATAAATTCCAGGGGTAACCAATGAAAAATGCTCTATAGTCTTAAACTGAATGTGTTTTTTTTACTTATGTGGGTTTTAGTTACAAAAAAAATGGAAAGGCTGACACCTGAGAATTGACCTTGCCAATGAAATGACAAAGAATATTGTCATTTTTGTCTGATGTTCTCACAGCGACCTCCCTCGCGGCCTGAATGTCAGTAATTCCAACACATCCGCCGCTAACACAGATGAGATCTTTTGTTTCTTCTGTCTTCACACTGCAGCTTTCACGGACTTGTGTAATAATAAAGCAACTTTCATCAAAACATCTAGTCATAAATTAGATATATAATATATGTAACGCATCTCCTATACATCGAAACTTTTGTCATGCGGCACTTTACTGCATTGTGCTCGTGTGAGAGAGAGGTTTCATTTCAGCTAGTTAGACGACTGGCGAGGGATTCTCATCCTTCCTGGCTCTATGAGATTGATTCGGCTGATACATGTTTATGGAGAAAAACACTCATAAGCGCCAAATAAGCAGTGAATATACATCATGCTTGCAGGGGGCTCTTCTGATATTAACTTAGCATCCAGTTGGTGAGGTGCTTATGAGGTGCTGCGATGTAAGCGTTGCAGTGCATTGATTTGAAGTAAACACAGGTCTGAAGAGGTTAAGTGTGAAATAATTGTGAAGTGAAGCATTGAAAATATTCTTCTCAGCCTCTTCTGTGCGTTCCCACTGGATAAGAGAGCAGGCAAACCTCGCTGAGGTGTGACGCTGATGGCATCTTTTGATATCTGCCATGTCAAGCTAACGCAGACACTAGTGAAGCTGGTGATGCATATAACCCAGTGCATGTCACAATCAGCCCGTCCTCTCTTCTGAGAAAGTTCTAACAATGGCCAGTGTGTCGTACATCTCTGCACCACTACGTGCTGTTTCTGTGTTGTTTCTTCAAAAACTCCAAGGACAACACAGACTGTTTTGTCTTGTCGGGACTCATATCAGGTTATTGCCCCACTTTTTTTTCTTTTTTTTTTTTAAAGATACTTTATCTCTCATGAGAAAGACCCTTTATAAACATCCTGCTTATCTTTTGCCTGTACTGTGCTCCTTGGTGTCTTATCTCTTATCTCCTCGTGGGATATCACAATACACAGGAAGTTAGCTGTTTGCCAGGCCTCCTCATGACTGGACAGCTTCTTTGAAGAAAACCAGAGAACCGGGAAATATTTTTGAATCAAAGTGGCCGCAGAAGTGTGAGGCAGCACGTGCGATTCTTTTTGTGATGCCAAACCTTTTACGCCGCTTGAAGAGGAAAAAGGATCTTGGTGATTTACAGCCAAATAAAGGTTCGAAATGGTCCCCTGCTCCGTGATAGTGCCCAGAGTTCAATATCAGCATCATTTAGGGATATGACGCTCATAAGGAAAGGTCAAAGAGTCTCTCAGCTTCACGAATCGCGGAGAGTTTTCTTTCTCTGCTGTCTGACAGTGCTGCTGTGACTGTTGTGCTTTGTTCTAGGGGGAGAATAAAAAAGAGAGCGATAGCTATTGACTTTTTTTTTTCTTTAGCATTACCTCAGAGACTTAAACAATTGTGCTGTAATCCTTGCACTCAGTGTTATTTCAGAAGTTAGGCGGAGACAAGAAAAACTACAGCTGTTTAAACACTTTGCTGTGATTCTTCTACAATTTAATGAGGTCAACCATGTCTTATATCTACTCTCACATCTTCTGTTTGCAGTACTTTTCTGTTGTTTCTGAGTTGCCTGTGTTTCATCTTCTTCATGTTGTGCTCCCTCCCTCCTCCTCTTCTTCTTCTTCTTCTTCATCTTCTTCTTAGGTGGAGTGGTTAAAGAATGAGGAGGTTATTGATCCCGCAGATGACAGAAACTTCTATATCACCATCGACCACAACCTGATCATCAAACAGGCCCGCCTCTCCGACACTGCCAACTACACATGCGTGGCCAAGAACATTGTGGCCAAGAGACGCAGCACCACCGCCACAGTTATCGTCTACGGTAAACTACTATGTTACACTGAACGATACAGTCAGTAGGATCTTACTATCACATCTCTTGACCTGCAAACACTAATCTTCCACATGTGAGATTAGCAGAGTCAGAATGTGCTGCGGAGGAAAAGTGTTGAATTCCTATAAGAAGTCAGCTCAACTCAAAATAAAACAAATTTCAAAGTCACTCTGCATAAAGCAAATCCCTTTCTCTCCCGTGGCATGTAACATGCGCTCATTTTGTTCCTGCCGGAAGATGTGCTAGGAATGGAAGATTTGTGATTTTTCTGAACTGCAAGCAAGGTGCTGATGTGGCTGAGCCGTACTTAAAGAGTCCCCCGCTGTGGTTTCACACAGACTCACCCGCTGTCTCCCCAACATCAACTAACATGACTGTCATTGCGCAGCAACGCCTGCCTGCTGGAGGCTACTCAAGACAGGAGAAATGACACATGAAACAGATGCTCTTCTGAACCTGAGACACTGCTTTTCTGTGTGGAGTGACGACTGGTTTGATAGTTTAGTTGACTGAGTTCACCCTGTCCTTGATAGAACTCCTCATGATACTTCTGATCTGCCTTTGGGGACTGAGTGACATCACAACCTCCCTTGTTTCAGAAAGACTCAGAAGAAACTACGTACAGACTCTATCCGCATAGGTTGTATGAAGAGAAAATGGCTTGTTGTTTTGTTTGTTGTAACTTTAGTTACACTTAAGTGAGCACTGAGAATAATGTGGCCATTGGCGGGTGTAGAAACACAAATTGTAAATCCAAGAGAGCAGATTTCAGGGACAAAGGTCGCTGTCTCTGCAACGCTTTCCTGTCACTAACGCGGTCTATTAGGACTTAGTGTTGAAAAACTGCTTTGATGTCGACTCATCCTTGAGAGAAAGTAACACAAGCCATTGCATCTGTTTGTGCTGTCCTTGCTTCTTTATCCCTCTTTTCCAAAATGGGATCCTCGCAGATTTATGCACAGCTGTGCTGTATGTGAACACACACATCCCCACAAAGCAGTGTGAGAAACCCAAAGGATAAGGGAGAGTTGTGTCTCTGCTAGTGATGAAAGAGTGAGAAGGGTAGGCAGTGTGTTTTTAGCCCAGTGGTTTGCAGCCCAACCCTCTGCAAGGACACTGGAAACAGGAGCACAAGCTGGCAACAAAAAGAGAAAAAAAAAAGAGGGAGAGACACAGAGATAGAGGGAGAGAAAAGATAGAGCCATAATCCATGGAGGAAAGAAAGCAGACAGTAAAGAAATGTGGGGTTTTGGCAGTCTTCCCCTAGAGTCCAATATTTTGGGCTTCACTCATAAGCATGTCATATTTGAAAGTCTGAGGCTCCAAGGGGCCCAGCTCCACCATCTCAAATGCCACAGACTTGTTCTCAGCCACAAGCCCTGGTGTCACTCTCCACTGGATTTAGTCGCTGACAGAGATGGATGAGAGAGGAAGAGAGGCATTAGGAGGAATCAGTGAATGGAAAATGCAGCAATCTGACCAGAATTTACTGTCTGGCTGCGTGGCAAAGTAACGACCTGAGATCTCAGGGTCAAAACGCAAAAAAAAAAAAGCTCTACAGTGTACACACATTTTTATAATGGGCACATTTTGCTGCATTTTCATTTAGTTAAATCTTATCATATTTTTATGTATTTCATTTCACCCCAATCTATGTTTTTTTTATCAGCTTTATGCCCTTTTATAAAGCACTTGTTTTTGTAACTTGCAATATAAAAGCCATCTAAATAAGAGCTGAGAAAATAAAAAGCACTCATATATAATTCAACATGTTTTATTACCTTGATTCCAGTGAATGGTGGATGGTCGACATGGACAGAGTGGTCAGTGTGTAACAGTCGCTGTGGCCGTGGATACCAGAAACGCACCCGCAGCTGTACCAACCCAGCACCACTCAACGGCGGAGCCATCTGTGAAGGGCAAGGCATCCAGAAACTGGCGTGTAATCCTCTCTGCCCAGGTATGGCGTATAAAATTACAATCCACCCACTTCTTAGTGGGTAGAAAGGGTTTAGGTGCAAAAATGCAAAAAAAAAATATGATGCAACTCTGTGTTTGCATTTTTCGCTCTGTTTGTGCCCTCCACCCTTACGTGTGTCTCTCTCCCACATATCTCTCGCTGTCTCAATCACGTATCCACTCACCCACTCATGCACTGGTTTGTCTTCATCTCCTCATTTGCCATTTCATTCACTCTGCCCTCGTCTGTCCTGTCTGTTGTGTGGTAGTGGATGGCCTGTGGACAGAGTGGAGTAAGTGGTCCACCTGTGGGACAGAGTGCACCCACTGGAGGAGGAGAGAATGCAGCGCCCCAGCACCCAAAAATGGTGGAAAGGACTGTGAGGGCATGGTACTCCAGTCCAAGAACTGCACCGATGGGCTGTGCATGCAGAGTGAGTACCTGACTAATCCTCTGCTACTCTCTCTGACCTGCCGACCAAAGAAATTTCTTTACCCTTTGACCATGAGTTTCACTCTGCTCTTTCATCACCACGCTGTGTTTCACATCCCCACATAACACTCTCACCCTGTCTCTCACTCACTCTGTTTCACTTCGCTCATACATAAACGATAAGACATGCTAAAACGCCTTTCTTTCTGTCTCCTGCACTCGATCTGTTTTTCTTCATTTGCACATGCATAATACACAAAAGCCGTTGGATGAAAGTGACATAAAAGCAGAAACCACCGCGCATCTTTTCCTGTGTCAGCTCTGCTGAAAATATAAGTATATATTTAAAAAAAAAAAAAAAAGACTTGGCCACATGGGGAAGCGCTCTAAGTAATTATCCTTGTCACAAGCTAAGCATTTGGGAGTTATATTTAAAATAATAATAAGTGATTATATTGTAATTACATAAGGGGGGGTCACAGCTACCAAGCTGCTGTGATTGCTACCTTAATTTAAAAACTCTGGATTCTTTAGGTCTAATGAGAGGAAACGTGAAGCCACATAGTGGCACGAGGTTAGACGTGCTCCTTTTCCTGAGCTGCCAATTACATGTGTTGGAAAGTGAGCAAGTATTGTACATTTTGTACATTTTCTCTTTACATTTAATCTCCAGTATGCAGCATTTCCCTCTCATAAATCACAATTTTTCTCTTGGTTTTATTGTTTTGTTGCTAACAAAAAAAAAGGGCAGTAGCCAGTCTGTGGTGAATTCAGATATTTTTCTGGAGGCAGCAAATTGTTTTCTGTTTCTCTTTCTTCTATCAAGTTAAAAACAGCCACGCAGTTCAGTTGGGCCAACAGTCCTGCTCCCACTCCCTTATAATACATTCAGTGATTAGAATCATGCTGCAGTTGCTCTGATGTGCACGTGTCTGCGCGTGTGTTCATTGCAGTGTTTAGAAGTTACTGGGTAAAGTGATTGATACACTGAAGTTCATCTACTTACTCTACAGTCTTTGTCTCCTGGTTGTTACAGACCCTGTGCCTGTAATAACAAGAGAGTAGCAGAAGGAGAAAGCTGGAAAGACTGCACAGTAACTGAGTTAAACTCTGTGTCTAGTTCCATAAAATTCCTCTCCACATCTTTGAAGGTGTTAGACTCACAAATTGTCACAGCTGCCTCCGTCGTACGTATAACCCACTACAGATGGTGATTGTGACACTAATAATATAATAGGATGTCTAGAAGTCTAGAATTTGATACAGCTGGCCGTCATTGTGCGCAGCTGATCTGAGCTTTTGCTGCACTATGGGGTTGTAAACTGCCACCTGCAGTAATATGCTGACATGACGAACTATAGGTTTCGTTTGACATCACATTGGCTGCCAATATGCTTCTTCAGATGCAGCTGCCTGAAGGATCTGCATGTCTCTGTCCAAAGTAAATACATACCATGCTGTGTGTCTGTATGTACTGAGGATTGACAGGAAACTGTGACTTCAGTGTACATTGATTTCATTCAGAGGAATGCATGAGCTGATATTATAGCCAAGGTCATATGTCTATGGTGTATATAAAGATCAGAGGGCAATCTATGAGAGGACCTACTCGTGTTTGTCCTATTCATCTTATTTAATTTCCCTCTGCGCCACAACATGTGTTCACCCCACATTTCCCCTCCCCACCGCACGCCCCCTGTAACTCGGCCGATCACAGAAGCATTAGTTCTTGGTAGATTGATGGCCAGTTTGCAGAGAATATAAAGCCGTAATGATATAGATTTAGGATCATTTCAGGGATTGATTTTTTTTGGAAGCTAAGAGGGTGAAGCCACTTATGTCAATGCTAATGACCATTTCCACTAGCATTTAGGAGAACGGCCCATTATCTAAAAGCTCACATTATAGCAAATATGATTGGGAATGGAAGTTGTGTGCAATCTGAACTCACCTTGGACCGTTGATCTGCTCCCTCCAGTGCAGCGCCGGCATCTGAGCAAACACGTGTCTGTGGATTCCGTTGCAGCTTGATCTTATTTTCTGTTGTTTGAATTTATTTAAATCATTTCAATTGCAGTCCATCGCAGAGATCTGGCAAAGCAATATGATATGACCAGACCTGGAAACAGAACTCTTGGTGCTGCTCCTTTGCAGCCTGCTGTAAAAACTCTGCTGACCTGAGTCAAAAAGGAAAGAGTTGTGTTATAATTTACTTTGTGTCTTTTTTATCACATTTAGACAGTCAGGGAGTTTGGGGGTTGGGCTTAACAAAGTTAAGTATCTGCAGATTGATCTAGAGAGGTTGCACTTTGCCTGTTCAGACAGAACTTCCCAACTCTCAACATATGAGAATAGTTTTCACACTTCACTGAGGCTCACCTGTCTAAATCTCTGTTTTGCAATCCCTTATGGTCTGTCTTCCTTGATTCTGATGTTGTTTTCCAAGCCTTTGGTAAGCCTGCTCTCAGACATGACATTTTCTTGACATATTGATCTAGAGAAAGGGGAGAGCACACTCCAGCAAGGGCAAATGCTTTATTGCTATCAAACAACAGAGACTGGAAAATCATGACTCAAGGGTTCACCTCAGCCTTCCAAGAACATGAAGTGATTTACTCTTTATTTTTGTGTGCTTTAAATGTTTGTTTAAATGTAAATAAATAGAATCATCTCACTTATATAGCATAACCAAGAGGTAGTAGATGCTAAAAATGAACCTTTAGCTATTCAAACGTTGACATCAGTTTTGCCAGATGACAATATATTTTCCCTGAGGTTGGAAGTCTGCCATATTCAAAGAAGTAATGACTGAAACACCGACAATGATTTCTTCTACGTGTCCCCTTTACTCCCCGACTCTGTGCTGTCAGTAAGGAACAATTCTTGTCCGCCTTTCTCCGAGGTTTCCTTTGGAGCCCACCCACTGAAGCATGCCTTTACCTTGCTGCAGTATACTGTACACTCAGTCAGGATGAACAGAAACTCTACAGGATGGGTTCAAATGGGCCATCAGTTAGACTGACCCCGACAGTCACCTCCCCCTGCTCCATCCAAGCCTCCCTGTTGCCTGATTACATGTACACACCAGCCCCATTTATCAAGCCATTGATTTTCCTGTCGGTCCACTTGTCTGCCTGTGGCTCTCTCCCTCTCCAATAAGGACTTCATTGTTTGTATAGTTGTTTATGGATGTCCCAGGGAGACTGAATATTATGTGTACTAGTGCGCTATCCCTGGCTGCCATCGTCGCCTGCTTTCCACATCACTCCAGCATATTACCTGGCCACAACAAATCCAACCACAGCCCCAGTTGGGGAGTGTTGGAAGTTTTTCCTCCAAATCTCTGTTCTTCATCCTTTTTTTTTTTTCCATTCCTTGCTTCCCTAACATAATCGTTCCTTTTATCCCGTGCGCCACCCTCTCCATCCACCTTCCGGTGACAGATGCAAGGCTGTAGGTTCTATTGACTCTGCTGTAGCCCACACTTTATCAGCCCCCTCCATTCCCCTCACCTGCCAGCATCAGTCCTGCTGCTGCTGAGGCACTAAGCCCAGTTGATGGATCACGCCACTCCCTCACAGAGCCTCCATGTTCCCCCTGCTCTTCTCATCCATCTCTATACTCTGTACAGAGATCTGGAGAGGAGGGGCAAAATCAAGAAAGATCGCTTCCCTGTGTCATCACTCCTACTCATGAGTTTGTTGCTGTCTCATTTGTTGAGTTTGTTTTTCTGTTGGCTTAAATTTGATTTTCATCACCCCTCTCCCTCCACCACCCTACCCTACCTCTCCTACTCTCTCTCCCATCCCACAATCCCTTCCTCTCTTCAAGGTTCCTTATATCAGAAGTCCTCTGAGGCAAAAGACAAGAATGATTTGGGAAATTCATGTGAGTTATTGTTTTTTTGTTATCATTATTATTTTTTTGTTTACATAATTTCTTCATTCTCATGTCTATTTTTGTCTCTGTTTTATTTAGCGATCAATTCATGGGCAGGTTGTTCACAAGGAATTTGCAGTCTCACATAATCTCAGACAAACCATCAGAAAAAGAAAAACTTTGTTTATCACAGAATGGAAATACATGTTTGCCATTGTTCTCTCTTGACCATTTACATTTCATTACTATTATTCTGTTTTTGTTTCTTTTTACTTACATTCAACCACCTCAGGGCATTTCCCTTTTGTTTTTTGATTTCTGCTCTATCCTTTCTCTTAATGTGTCTCTGCTAGCTGGCTGCCCGTTCACAGCCACGTTACTATTCTGTAACTTAGAACTGACACTGCCCTTTACCCTGTTGCTCCTCATGAACTTCATCCTGACACTTTGCCTCACTGTCAGCACAGCCGCTGAGTCTGGTCTCTTTGTAGCGCACCCTCCCTCTGTAAATCTCTGCGTCCTCACAGAGAATGGAGTGTTCAATAATCCCTTTCATTTCCATTTCTTGTACTTTTCCCTTTCCGACAATGGCTCATGTTCAAAGGGATGTATTAATCTAAGTGATACATTTTAATGCGTACACTTAGCAGGTTGCTGCCTTTATCATCAAAGCGTGGATGGAAGATTGTTCGACTGAGGGGATATATGTTAAATAACTGCGGGGAAGCTTGGCAGAGAGAGCACAGTGAAATTACATTTTCAGACTTTCATCATTGGCTCCCTGTTCTGTTTTCTGTTCATGTCTGTGCTAGAGGAAGGATTAGAGGACTAACATATATGAGGATGTATCTTGTCATTCCTTCCAAGTGGGATGTCTCTGTTAAGGCTGAAAAGAGAATACCAGGCCACACATGTCCTTCCTGGGAACTAAGAGAAATTAAGCTTTTGAAATTACTACAGTAATAAATCTCCCACCTCTTTAAATTGTGGCCATTCAGCTACTTCTTAAACTAAAGAAACTATCTGTTTTTTAATCACTATGTTTATACTGTCATTGTAAGAAATGCCCCAGTGAAGGTCATAACCAATTTTTAAATTCAGCAGAGATTTTCTAAAGGCATGAAATGTAATCTATTTTAAGTGTTGAAAAATGTACTTGTTCAATCAAGAAAATCAAGTCATAACTAGCTGTGGAAAAAACACAGTTACTATATCAAGTATGTGATAAAAAATTACACAACTTGCGTCTTTCACTTGTCACAAAAGCACTCTGCTCTTGCCTCTTTCCTCTACTCCTTCATTCTCCTTTGTGCAAGAGAGCGCAAGTGACAGATTGAGTGCCATCTGCATCCCTGAGACACACAAGGCTAATTTACACAAATGCTCGGCCATCATGAATGTCCTTAAAGTGCTGTGTATGGATTGATGTCTGATGCTGCCATCTACTGGTGCAGATTCTGTTCAATTTGCATACTCAAATTATTATTCCCTTATCAAAATCCTTTTTTTCCCCCTCTTATTAATGAGTATGCACTTATGTGCTTTGGTCTTCGACTTTTTGTACAACCCCCCTGACATTTACAGTGTGTATTCATGCCTTGAACAATGCACACACACACACACAGGCTCACACATGCCCTCTAAAGAAGAGTTTCTCCCCCCATTTGTCAACTTGGTGACAGTGAAGGACATTTTTCACCAAACACCACAGAGAGTTCAGACTGTCAGTAGGCATCCATTAAAAGGTCTGATCTGTAATGAGCGCCTGTCTGAGTCTGCGTTTCTAACAGCCACTATATCCATGCCAGGCCTAGTAATCACAGAGGTTTCTCCAGCTGGAGAGTGGACAGAAAGACTCTGGGTGGGAGACAGAGATGAAAGACAATTTGAGAAATGCAAGCTATGTCTAGATCTTATCTGCAGTGTGTAAGAACAAAGACAGAGACAGACTCTGAACTCCAACACAGAGCACGGTAATTTGAAGATGAAAACATCTATATCTCCGTCTTCAGAACTTTTGATCTCGCTTCTGAGCCTGCTTGTTAGGACAGTGTGTCATTGGGTTGCACTGAAGCAGCCTTCCCTATTAATTGCACTGCTGTGCAAAGAGTTTGTCATCATTATCTTTATTTTGTTGTTTATTCTTATCTTTATGATGCATGGTATATATTTATATATACACACAATATGGCCTCCTAAAAGAAACATGGACATAGGTTACAACTATTGCATATGTTTGGCAGATTTCTTTGTGAGTAAGGGCTGTATTAAATAAAAACTGTGAAAATTAAATGTTAAGTGGTAAAGCTGAAAGGTGAAAAATACCTAATGTTGTGTTTCAAACAAAGTGACTCACTTCTGACATTGTTATTCCATTAACACACAGACTGATTGTCACAGCAGGTCAGCATTAACTTCAATGAAGAAAAAGACAGGGGGATATACAGTATGCATTTATTTCCCAGTAGATGGTTATTAATATCCGGCTCAATCTTTAACCAGGATATTAGTCTTCTGATAATTTCTTCATCACAGCTCCTGCATATTGAGAAAGAAAGCTTAACGCTGTTGATATGAACTTATGAGATTTTAAAAGACTGTTTTTCTCTCCATGTTTTGTCTCTCTTCCCACACCCCATGTCCCCCTCCTTCATCCAGTGGCCCCCAGTACAGATGATGTGGCTCTGTATGTGGGTATTGTCATAGCGGTGATCATGTGCCTGGTTATCTCTGTCGTCGTGGCGCTCTTCATCTACAGGAAAAACCACCGGGACTTTGACTCTGACATCATTGATTCCTCTGCCCTCAACGGTGGCTTCCAGCCAGTCAGCATCAAGACTGCTCGCAAAGGTGTGGAACAGGAGAGATATGTATATGTGTTTTTTTCTGTGTGTATGTGTTTGCCTGCTCATACGGGTTTTAGTGTCTTGCATCACCTGTGAGTGAGCTGGTGAACACCAGATGACAAGAGCTGGGATGATGATACAACACTTGAGTTTCACTGGGCTTTACAGACTACAATGTTTCTTTTTTCTATATCTTATTTTAAAATATATAAACTTCTGTTTTAAAAAGCCCTTTTGTACACCTAACAACAAAAGCAAAAATTACAAATTAAAGGAGCTATTTGTAAGTTTTGCTATTGTTAACAGCCAGCGTTAGAATTAACAGCTGTTTACTTACCAGTCTAGACGAAATGTTGCGCGTTGAGCATCAAACTTCATTCTTTTACTCGCCAACAGCTGTCTCCAATGATGGAAAACGTCGCCAATGTTAACTCTTGTTTCTATCACGTCTTCTCTTCTACAGAAGTTAGCATGCTAACCAGCTAGCCCTGGCCCATCTCGTCATTTTCCGATAGCGGCTCACTGTAGCCTCCAATCTGCTCTGAAGACGTAGCATTGTTCATAGGGCGTATTATAATCTCTTGTCTTGGAAACGCAACAATGGCCGACACTCTTGTCAAGCGACAATCACCACCACCCAGTCCCGCCAAGAAACCATGTTCGCCAGCAGAAATAATCCTTTTAATTTGTTAGTAATTTGTTAAATGTCTCTCACCTTACAAGAACTTTACGTAAATAAGATATAATAAACTGGGCAAAGTTATGTTATGTATCAGTGAATATCAGTTTGAAGCGTAAGTAAACAAGACTACAGATCTGAGCGGGCATTTGATCCTGGAAGGTTTCAATATTCAGTGCTACAAACACATTTCAGCCTGCACCAAAAACAGTATTAAGATTCAATACCCAGCCCGAGGTGGTACACCTGTTTTGTCGTGGGAATTACTTGCATTAGCAGCCCAGAGCAGCATTAACCTGGTGGGATATGTTTGACTCTGGCAGCACATGTGTGTTAGTGATGATGTGAATGTAAATGCGCCCTTTTGACTGTAGATGCGCTGGGGAGTTTTGTGAGAGAAACACAGACAGTACGTTTGCGCGGCCGATTTAATGAAACTATTAAAGCACTTGTCGTTGTGATGGGAGGCCAAACGATGCCCCATCATTAAAGCCTAATAAGGCCAGTCTGCATGTCGCATATTAAACTGTAATTAGATTTGAGCTTGTGACGCAGGACTTAAAAGTAAGACCGCAGGGATGAGGACAGGTGGCAGTGAGCTGGGCAAAAAGACAGCAGGGAAACAGACAGATCACAGTAATTGTGTTGTAAATAGTCTGGGGTTTGGGGAACAGGGAAAAGGAAAACTGAAAAAAAGAGAAAAAAACTGAGACAGATAGCAGAGACTGGAAAGTAAATTTTAATTGCTTGGGTAGCAAATGCTCAATTGGTATTTAGAGCCAAAATCCTTGCTAAATGTGCTCTTTCTGTTTTTTTCCTTGTCAATGTGAGATTCACTGATATCAAGGATAACTGCTAATCCAGCACCAGGCCAAAGAAGAAATGTTTGCAGGCAAGTTAGGCACTTAGATTCCAGAATCCAAGATGGATATTGATTGTTATTGTTTCCAAATTTCATGTACATGTGTGTATTACTTAAAATACTTCAGATTTCACTTTCGTTAAACGGGTTTAAGAATCTTTTTATAAAATTATTAGGCTACCTTCACAAATATATTTCATGATTATATTGATGTTAGCCTCCAGCTATCCAAATCACTTGATTTCAGCACCAGATGACTGAAGTCAGGATCTGAAAACATATCAAAGCCCATTTTGTGTAAAGAAGGTGATCATGGTCACTGATCTCTTGATGCATAACAGTAATTCAAGTTGTTACCACACCTATGCCACAGTACCTACAGTAACTGATGTTTTATAAAGCATTGATGATGATAACAAACATTACTACTACTACAAATACTACTATAATTTCTGCACTACTACTAACCATGATGGTCATTACAATAAGTTATTATTGTGTCCATCTATCTTATCTTTGAACAACTTTTGTGACTTTCATAAACATCTGTATCATCTAGAAAATGTTGGAAAACAGCGAGGGCTCTGAGGGAGCGGAGAAGCTGGAGGACAGAGAGCTCCCGCTGCCCTCGCTCCACCCACTCAGCCCAGCTATTGAACATTCATCCTTGTACCTGCCGGGTAAACTGAGTGTTAGTGATGCCATCTGTTAGTGATGAATCACAGCTGCCTGCGCCTATAACTTCTCTGACTGAGTAATGTTTCTTGGTGGCGGAGTGGACTTTCCTAATGAGTGAAAAACAAATGAGTAAAGCCAGGTAGCGGTCTCGCTGATTGCTGCCAACACTTCATTTTCTCTTGGTTATTTTGGTTTCAAGTAACCAGTTCCTCCACATTCACGGCTGGAAAGGGTATTTGATGACCACAGTTCTTCTCTTCAGACATTTGCTCCCCTTGACTGATGTCCAATTCTTTTTCTCTTCCAGCTGATCTCCTAACAGCACCTCCTGACCTGACCTCAGCGGCCGCCATGTACCGTGGTCCAGTCTACGCCCTGCATGATGTGGCTGACAAAATCCCCATGACTAATTCCCCACTGCTGGACCCCCTTCCCAACCTGAAGATTAAGGTGTACAACTCCTCAGGCTTAGTGACTCCACAGGATGACCTGGGAGGGGAACTCTCCTCTAAACTGTCACCTAAGCTGCCGCACTGCCTCCTGGACAACAGCGACAGCACGATGGGTCGTCGCACGCAGACCCAGACGTTGCTCCGCACCAGGGATCCATCCTGCACCGCTCTGGGCTCCTTCAGCTCCCAGGGGGGACACCTCATTGTGCCAAACTCAGGTACTGCACCAGACAACGACGGGAAGTGTTGACACGTGTGTTTTGATCTGTAGTTCTGTTCATATTCACCATTTAACCAGGCAACCTGGTTTCATATTTCAAAATATGCAGAGATAAACATTACAGTTTAACAAAAGAATAAATTACTTTTGACTCATCAAAGAGGCTGCATGCTTTCATGTACTCAGTGGCTCTTCCTTACATAAGCATTTAGCAATAGTGTGTGTGCGCGTGTATGCACGTGTGTATACTGAAGGATAAAATGCTCTCCACAGTATAGCTTGACATGAATAACAGACCATCCATCACTCTCTTCCCATGCGCTCTGAAGGGCCACTCTTCATTCATTCATAATAGGCTGGTGATGATGATGTTCTTCTTCAAACTGTTACCCTTAAAGATCCCATGAAATGGGCACTTGAAGCCTTAGATTATTTCTTGGCTGGTTGCCTGGCAACCTCACAGTGACAACAAGACTCCAAGAAGTCAGTGAACTCAGACAAGAAATGGTCCTGATGAAACAGCTACTTATCATTTTTGCACTTTGGTTTTTATACAGATACAGAACTGTGAGCCTCTGAGGTGCTGGTAGGCAGATTTTGTTACCTACGGACAAAGCAAAGCCAGCTGTTTTCCCCCTGTTTTCAGTCTTTATGCTAAGCTAAACTAGCTGGCTGCAGATTCAAATTTAGAGTGGTATCCATCTTCTCATCAGCTAATGGGCATATTATAGCTTAGTTATAAAGGGCTTTGCAAAAAATACAAAAAAAACCCTCTCAGATATCAGATGTCAAACAAGCATGTGCAATAGCAGCTCCAATTGTTAACAGCATTACATTTATCAATACTGGTGGTATTGGTGAAATATGCCATAACTAATAACATGAGTATTCTAATGTTTGATTCTATCTGAAAGAGAGTGTTGTTAATATTTACAAACGCTCTAGTGTTTAGTACATGGAATAAAACCCAACACTGTATGTGTACAGTATAATTCGTGGTCTACATGTATGAGATCCGAGCTGCCTGTCTTATACCTCACCATCTCTGCCAGGATAACCTTTACATACACACAGGCATGACTTTTGAATATGCTAAACCATATGTAACCTATCAGCGTAGTGACCGCACACAGTATGACTAGAGCTGATGGATACCTGAGGTGTGTGAGTACTGAAGTACAGGTGTACTGTTTCAGTCAGCTTACATTAGCCATGCTGTCCTCACTTCAAAACCATGTGGGCTGCTTGTAACATGCCACAGATGTATGTCGACAGGCTCAGACAAACTAGCAGCAACATTAAAGGATACACCGACTTCTTAAGTTTCTTAAGTTTTTCTTTTTTCGTTTTGATTCCTGTAAAAATGTTTTAAGCTGCTGGTTGTGCTCAGCCACCTCATCATGTTACATAGGCAGAGGGAGAGGAAAGAGCACATTTGATATTTGATCCGTTCGTGTGTCTGGGTAATGAAATATTTTGTGGCACTGTCAGTGGGGCTGTTTGGTATTTTGCATCTTAAAATGCATTTCCGATCTCTTTGAAGCTGTGCTGTGAGGGAGAGTGGTAAGTGTGCTGTGCAAGACGTCCCCGTGGCAGAGTTGTGATTGCCTTTGCTAGCTAGCAAGAGAAGCTGTCTGTCACCTTTTTAAAACTTCAGTACAAGGACATGGGAAATCAATGAGCTATCTGAGAAACATCCCTCCAGACGGAGGAACAGTGTGTGTTTGTGTGTGCATGCATGAGGGGATGTGGGGAAGGGGGGGGGCTGGGTCCTAAAAAACACGTTGGACAGGACATCATATCAAATCAATCTCAGATGGAAAAATGTAAATCACGCTGGCTGCAGCAATATGAGAATGCTATGACGAGCAGAGAGACCATTGATTTTAGAAATGAAATGTCACATCATTTCCTGATGCCATAGGAAAAGGCAGTAAAGTGCTATAGTTTTTATATTTGGGTCTGAAGGGAGTTGGCATTATTGCTATACTTCTTTAAGAAAAATAATTACCACTTGTCACTGGGGCTTTAACTGCTCTTTATTGTTGCTTTACTGCATTAAGATATGCCCATTACAAATTAAACGACTAAACAGTAAACCATTAAATTCCATTTATGCTGGATATATCTTGGATATATTCACCATGTAAACAAACATATGTAATATATAAATATACAAATATTCAGAGTTTTTCTGTCCTGACCTGATGTCTCTCTCTATGCTCTCACTGACTTAAACATTTGAAAAACTCCTCCGGTCAAACTAACAACTCACAACTCTTATATGTGCCTGTTTGTTTGTCTTTCTGTTTTTGTGCTCCCCAGGGGTGAGTCTGCTAATTCCAGCAGGGGCCATTCCTCAGGGCAGAGTGTATGAGATGTATGTGACGGTTCAGAGGAAGGACAACATGAGGTATGCAGCGCTGCCTGCCACATCAACGCCCCAGAGCTGTGTTTACCCCTGTCAGCTCTGCCATGTCACACATACACCAAGACTGCTGTCAAATCATCGCTAAACAGCATTTGTGTGTGTGTGTATGTGTAAGTGTGTTTTTCTCTGTGCACCTCCAGGCCTTCGGTGGACGATGGCCAAACAGTCCTGAGCCCCGTGGTGAGCTGCGGGCCCCCTGGGGCCCTGCTGACTCGACCCGTCATCATCACCATGCATCACTGCGCCGTGTGTGATGGCCAACAGGATTGGCTGATCCAGCTCAAGAGCCAGTCACAACAGAACCAGTGGGAGGTGAGATGTGGGATGCACGATGAAAAATTTGCACATGACTCTGACAGTCATGTGAACTATTAAAATGATGTGTTTGTTGCCTAAAATAAGATTCATAGACAAAATTTATCAGTTAAATAATCCATGCTGCATTTGGTTGAAACTTCTACTTGGCACCGAGCAAAGAGCAAAACACAATGATGAAGTGGAATGGGACAATAGATGAAAATAGCATGTGGGAGGTGAAGGGGATCACCTTCCCCTGCTTTGTTTGTGCAGCTCAGCACTCAGAGGAAACTCCTGTTGCAACCAGGTGCTGAAATGGTAAACCTGTGATAGCAGGGAAAGGGCTGGGACTGTTTTTCCCCCAGATTGTTTTCTTGTACCTTTATGAATGCCTATTTGTGTGTGTGTGTGTGTGTGTGTGTGTGTGTGTGTGTGTGTGTGTGTGTGTGTGTGGGTGTGGGTGTGTGAGTGGGTGTATGTGTATGCTGTGTTTGTGTTTTTGGAAGCCCTGTGCCTGCAGGCTCCATCATTAACAGTGCTGATGATGATAAGTTGGGTTGCTGAGGGCAGCAGTGTGAATGTTTTCTGCCTATCCCCTCTCTCCTTCTCATCTCCCCTTGTCACACACACACACACAGACACATACTCACACACACACACACACACACACACACACACACACACACACACACAGAAACAATCCAATTACTGTGGAGATCATCTGCAGAGAAACTACCCTCCAATCACAAGAACTGCTTTTAACTTGTTAGAAATGGTCCAGTTGTCATCTCTCTCCAAAATTCTCTGTTAGTAGTCCACCTCAGATAATAATACGACAAACCTTCTTGTAGGCAGTTATTAGCAACTTTCTCTTATCTGTCAAGAGACCATTTCTGGGTAAGTTCTCCTTCCATGTGGGTCGTAAAGAATTCTTATGGGCAGAAGTTTGCTGAGACCTTTTTAAAGGGAAAGATGCTCTAAATATAAAAAATGAACCAGAAGCATTTGTGTAGCAGCAGATCCTAGCATGGCAAGCAGAATGACAAGCAGTAAAAAGACAATACAGCACACAAAATGTTTATTTTAAGGATTTGGATATTAGTCTACATAGGTGTATGGCCTAAATGAATGAGATATAAATTCAAAGTGGGTACTACTCACGGAGGAAAGCTAAGCAAATCCACTAGTGTGAGTCTATGCACGAATATAAGGCAGTCACATATTGAAAATCCAACTACTTCATGACAGCCTATATCCTATATATGGTCCTCAGTCTTTTCATCATTGGATGGTGGCTTGAATAACATCATTTTCAGGAAGTCTCCACTGCTGATGTGATGATATGACTTATGGCACAGAAAAAACTGCCAGACAGCCCCCACATTCCTTTGTGACATTGATGAATTACTTGGGGGCAGCCAATAAAGCTCAGTGTAAACTAAGTATTTTTAAGGAAGAAATAACTATTGATTACATCTCTGACCTGTCAGAAATGCAGATGGTAATATCGAAGGTGATGGCAGCTTCCTTTATATGAGCTTCTCTTCCCACTGAGGCCAGCCTTCATGCGGCATGTGTGAAATATTGCTTTATATGACATGCTCTGTCAAAATATGTTCATCACTGCAGTAGAAACAGGAGAGATGAGCTACTCTGAGGTAATCCACGGATATCATATTATATATATTTATAGCCTATATATATATATATATATATATATATATATATATATATATATATATATGTATATGTGTGTGTGTGTGTGTGTGTGTGTGTGTGTGTGTGTTGTCTTCACCACCCAGTGAGAATAATCAATTCCATTGGCATCCATGATGCCGCACCCCTCCCCCGTTGTTGAAGCGCACACACACACACACACACACACACACATATATACACACACACACACACACACACACACACACACACAGACACACACACACACACACTCTCAAATGCATACACAGTGTCATTGAGGAAACATGGTGTTGCGATGATGAAGACAGGTCATATAATGAGGAACATGTGGGACTTTCTGCATCAGTAACGCTACAGAGATTTATCCTCCTGCGCCTTTGAAAAAAAAAAAAAATCCCAGCTGATGATGCAGTCAGAAATTTGTGAATAAATTATGCTGTGTGAGGATGTGTGTGTTTGCATGTTTGATTGTTTGTGCCTGCACACATATGTATGAAGCAAAATCCTACTTTTCCACTGTGTGTTCTAATTATCCCCCAATAAGGAGCCCCAGTACCATCCCCCAGGAGCAGTTAAAGAGTCTAATGATCAGCCATAATACTGCTGTTAAACGGCCCAGCTCACAATAAAATACTGTAATTCCTCTTCTGTCTCTCATAATAGGCTGAATTAATGCCAGTGTGCTACTCACAGGAGTGTTTGGATTAGAGAGAGAAAGACACAGAGTAAGAGAGAAAGAGAAAGCAAGATCAAGACAGATGGAGAGAGTGCAAAGATAGAGAGAGAGAGAGAGAGAGAGAGAGAGAGAGAGAGAGAGTGGGGCACATAAGCCCCCCTCAGACCAGACAGTCTTAATGAAAGAGAAATATGTCCTGGCATTAGTGCTTTTACAGGGGTCAACTGCAAAAGGCCTTGATACTCAGTCTTCCATTACCTCACATACACAATGGTAGAGTATTAGACATGAGTAATACACACATACAAAGTGCAATTTCAAAGAGGACACATCTTACGCGAGAAGGCTGTGACCCCTGATTGTAATTCCCCCGTTGAAATAAAATTTGATTTCAGTTCACTTTCGATTAAACTGAAGTGAAAGACCTAAACATGAAACTAGATAAACCGGGGCCTCACCACATATCTGCTTCTCAATTAGCTACTAATATCCCATTTGAGAATGTCATACATGTGACTAGTGACCAATGATTCCACTTTAATAATCACAGCTCTGACAAGTTAAGGTTTTAAAGTACACTGTTTTTACACACAGAAAGTCACTTGATCAATTGTGTCAGTAAACAAAAAATGAATAAACTAAAAATATTCTGCTCAGTTTCAAAACATTTAAATTAGGGAACAAACTGTGCTAGTTTTTATGCCTTTGATGCAATAGCCCTGCATATTGCTATATATTTTATTATGAGCAAAAATGGAAAGAATTGTTCAAATGACTCTCTGACAAAGTAAAACTGCAAATTGGGCTCATTTTCCTGTGTCTGATTATCTCCATTGAATGGTGAATACATAGAGAATTTTTTTTATAGTGCTTTCGATTGAATAGTCCAAATTCAAGGAATGAGAAAGCATCGGATTCGATGTAGAAGAACATAAGTTTGATAATGAGCCTTGGAGACACAGAAGGTAACAGTGAACTGAAAACAGACATAGGAACTTAGGTGGGACAGAGCCAGAGTGACAGATGTGTGCTAATTTGAAATGCTAATTAATCATGTCCTCTTTTGTTTTCATCTTTGTCCACTTTATAATGTTTTTTTTTTTTTTCCAACTGCAGTCACTACCACACAAAATGACAAACCCTTTGACTGTTTCTGGCTCTTTTAGCTCATTATCTCCCACACCTTTCCCTCTCTCTCTCTCTCTCTCTCTCTCTCTCTCTCTCTCTCTCTCTCTCCCTCCGTCCACACTGTAGGATATAGTGGTGGTAGGGGAAGAAAATTTCACCACGCCATGCTACATCCAGATGGACGACGAGGCCTGCCACATCCTGACAGAGACGCTGGGTACCTACTGCCTCGTGGGCCAATCTCTCAGCGCCGCCACCACCAAGCGCCTCAAACTAGCCATCTTCGGCCCTGTCACCTGCCCTGCCATGGAGTATCACATTAGAGTCTACTGCCTGGATGACACACAGGATGCACTCAAGGTGAATATGCAGCATGTTGCATGTGTGTGTGTGAGGTTATGTAGCAGAAGAGAAGTTAAATGTGTTTGTAAGCACTAATGATGTTTGTGAGTTGCCTGAATTGTTAATGTGTGTGTGCGTGTGTGTGTGTGTAGGCATAGCTAGCAGATGAGGTGTGGGAGGCAGAATGAGAAAGCTTTGTGTTGGTGTGTCACAATGAGGGGATACAAGCATTTGAATAGCGTCTCTGCTCCTGCTAGAAAGATGTAGCTGCTGCGGCAACACAAAATAAGCCAAATTTATCCCTATACTCCACTCTTGTCTCCTCACCTCAATTCTGTTTAATACCACCCTCTACCTATGTGGTGGAAAGATAAGGAAGGATTATTACACTGAGTAGGGGTATTGAACACGGTTATTAAGTTTGGAAATTGGTAATGAGAAGTGATAGTGATCCTGCTGCAAGGACATTGAAGCTGGTTTCAGATAGCAGGTCCAGGTTGAGGTTCATAAAGCCCTGAGGGAAAGTGGTGAATATGCTTTAAAAATAACATTTCATTTGTAAATTTCCATCAGAGCAGTTGCAAGAAACTGCTTGCAACAAACAGGGGGTACAACAACAGTTGGTAGCAGCACAAAAGTAGAAAAGTAAAGACTGTTTTGAGGTCAGCGTGCATGGTTTCATATACTGAGCAAAAAGTGTGTGTTTGTGTATTCAGGAAGTCCTGCAGATGGAGAAGCAGATGGGTGGGAAGTTGTTGGATGAACCAAAGACTCTCAACTTTAAAGACAGCACCCACAACCTGAGACTCTCCATCCATGATGTCCCCCACACGTTGTGGAAGAGCAAACTACTAGCCAAGTACCAGGTAAACCAGTCATACACTCAGTCTTAAACAGTGTCACGCACTGTCTCCCACAGCTGAGTAACTTCTTCTGTCTCCTTCACATAATCGCAGGAGCTTTCCTTTCAGCAAGTGTGGGATGGTTCACAGAGGAACCTCCACTGTTGCTTTACCCTGGAGCGGTTCTCTATTAGCACCGTGGACCTGGCCTGTAAGATATGTGTACGCCAAGTGGAGGGAGAAGGGCAGATATTTCAGCTGGACACTACACTGTCAGAGGTATGGCCTGATACTTAAGTCCCCCATTTAATTCATGACAATTTTTTCCATGTTTAGATATGAGCAATGCGTCACAAAAATCTTTAAAAGATCAGTGCGACTTTTGAACCTTCTTGTCATCATGAAATTTACATTCACAGATAAGGCATTTCCTCCAACGCTTTCTCTCTTTATTGTAAGAGATACTTGAGTGAATTTACTCTCTCTCCCATGTCCTCTTCCCTCTTTGTGCAACGCTCACAAAGACTGACAGGATGGGAGACATGGAGTCTTGAACCTGCGGCCTTCATATAGTCCTGCCTATGACAGACCAATGCAGAGCAGAGAGGAGCAGAGGGGAGAATAATCACCCTCCAGTCGCGCTGTTCTCGCTTCACAAAGGCCATCTGGCCAGGAGAATAGAGCTTGAGGGATGGAGGAGTACTCAGGCTTTGTGCTCAGTAATGAGATAAATTACAGTACATGTAGTGAAGAGCTGTGTCCCCGCCTGGCCTCGGTTCATTTGTCTCTGGGTCTTGCTCTCGCTTCTGTAGCCAGACCTCCAGCGCTTAATCCTCCAGATGCAATATATTTGAAAATCACTCAGCTTGCATCAATAAATGGATGGCAATGAAATGAATGATTTTCACTTTTTATAGAACCCAGAACCAGAAATTTTCTGTGCTACAAATCAATTTGAGCTACATTATGTTTCGTTTTGTGAGATGCTGTTAAATTATGTTCATGCCGCCTGCAGCCTGAAAGAATGCAACTGCTAGAGTTCGTGTCTCCGTCAACCTCTCTCTTTCTCTCTCTCTCTCCCTCCCTCCCTCCCTCCCTCTCTCTCTCTCTGCAGGATTCCCAGAGTATTGACACATCTCTGCTGGACCCCGCCAGTAACATCACCACACTGGTTGGGCCCAATGCCTTCCGCATCCCTGTCTCCATTCGACAGAAGTTGTGTGGCAGCCTGGATGCACCGCAGACCAGGGGCAATGACTGGAGGATGTTGGCCCACAAACTTAACCTTGACAGGTGGGTAGAGGAGCAGGGCAGCCCAAGAGAGAAAAGGAGTGTGACTCAGACTTAGGCTCTCAGTGGCCACAGTCTGGCCACAGGAACAGGCTGTCATCGGTTTTCTTATATATTTATTTTTTTCTTTTGACAAGGGTAAATGAAAGAGATGAAATGATGAAATAAGAGTGACTTTTTATGTTTTTGAAATTAGAAAAAAAATACAGAAGCTCCCTCTTCTACAAAAAGTTAAGTTTCAGATCTTTTTTTTTTTTTTCATTATAAGGAGGAAACAAGATCGCAGGGGGAAATAAAAGTGTATATAATGAATCTCTTTTTATTTGATTGTGAATGTGATAAGCATCTGTTGAAATGAGATTAATTGAGCCGGACAGAGAGAGAGAGAGAGAGAGAGAGAAAGAAAGAAAGATAGAATGACGCTCCTCTTTTCAAAACGTCATCCACGTGTCTTTGATAGTGTTGTGTGTGTGATGGAGGTACAGTGTGTGTCCATTTATAAGGTCCCAGCTCAGTGGGGCGGCCTTATCACAGGCAGCAGCTGCAGATTGACGAGACCACTGACAGAGTGTGGCGTGGAAATAAGGGCGAGAGCAGGGGAGAGACTTGAACTGAGCTCATTCACAGCCTACACCGATGACTCATACAGAACACTAGTTTACAGCTTGTTATTTTCCATTTTTATGTTTATTAATGTTTATCATATTAATGATGATAAAAAGAACTGGAATTCAAGTGTTTATTTTGAATACCATAAACTGGGTCAACAGATTAAAAAACATCTGTGTGAAAAATAGGATTTTAAAAATATCATTTGCAGCATAACCACTCAGTTAACCTTTTTAAAGGGACTCTGGTGCTTAATCAGCAGCTCATTTGCATTTTATCACTACTTTTCTCTTAACTTTTTATAAATCAGTTTTTATTTTTTGTGCTTTGCAGAGAACTGCAGAGTACTGTAAACTACAAAAATCTGCAATGTCTTGCCGCAGGAACCATAAAAATTCAGATGAAAGTCAGTTTAAACGGACTGACCACTTCAAAAAAAAAAAAAAAATCTGGGAAATATTAGTGGAAAACCTGAAAAAAAAGAAAGGAAGAAAATAACCACTTATTCTCACACCACAAACGCATATAGGGATATACATCAGTGCTCGTATACAAATGCTTTCCTGTTGTGACTAGGTTATTTCCTTGTTGAGGAGAAAGGCCAGTAACCACAGGGAGAAATGGATTTTGCATTAGAAAATACCTGTACAGATGTCAGCACCTGTCGTCTAGTTCAAGTAAACCCTTTCCTCTCTGTTAACCATCAATCAACCAATTGTTATACATCTGTTTTGTCACAATCTTTCATTCAGGTATCTTAACTACTTTGCCACCAAATCCAGTCCTACGGGAGTGATCCTGGATTTGTGGGAAGCCCAGCATTTCCCCGATGGCAATCTCAGTCGCCTTGCCCAGGTACTAGAGGAGATGGGACGCCATGACAGCCTTGTTCCTGCAGCGACTGAGCACTGACATCTGCCCACCAGGGAGTGTGACATTCCAGGGAGGAAGAAGACATAAAAAGAAAATAAGAGAGGGAGGGGGGGTGCCTGAAAGCAGGAGAGTCATTTGGCATCACAGTGACAAACGCACGTACACACTCATAGACACTGCGTGTCTGTGTGTGTGTACACTCAAAGAAGTAAGGAGATAGAGACAGCTAGGTCTACTCAGCCATGACCCAGTTAAACATTGGCAACAAAGGGGTTTAAAAACTTGGGAGGGTAAACAAGACTCTGTCAGTCATTTCTCTCTGGCGGTTCCTCTCTCTGGTAGAACGACTTGATATTTTTCGGCTCTGGTTTCCTTGGAATCAGCTGTCCGGTTATTTGGATGGACTGTGTGCACTATGTGGATGATGTCCTTGCCCCATGCCAACAGTCTGAATAGTGACACCCAATCAGAGGTCAAAGGATCCAAGGAGCACGGCTTGGATCAGAGGAAGCATCTCTCACTCTCCAGAAATCCGTCTCCATAGCAACTCCATGGATGAGTATGTGTTCTGTGATAACATTGTATTTAATAATATGCCTATTTATACATATCTTTTTTTTTTTGTATTTTATGCTGCCTGTTAGGGAATACTGTGTAGTGTCCTCACGTTTTTGTTTCTTCTTTCATTATGTTTGACTGTATCATAGCACCCCCTGGTGGATTCTTACAGTAATGACTCATCCTGTCAGCCACACTTACATGTACAGAAGGAAATCAATGATGTAACCATTTTACAGATTAAGTGTTGCTGTCGTAACTAAAATGAAAACTTTTTAATTCATGTTTTGTATAATTATTGATTTTCAAGTATGTGCTTATTTAGTTGCAAGTCTTTTAAAATATTTTCCCTAAGTTGAATTGGTTGTTTTTTCTTTACTTCCTTTGTTTTTTGCATGTTTTTTTTTTTATTAAGTCATTGGGCTAATTCCACCAGTCTATTGCCCCTAGATAGAAGGCGATCAACATTACTTTCCCAAACTGACTAAAATTCATGACTGATGCTGATGACTTGTGTGTTGTTCAAGACATCATCTATGTGATTGAGACCAGGCAGAGATGAGAGGTAGATCCTGTAGAAAAAGGAATCAAATAAGTATATTTTTGTAGGACCAATGCAACTGAATACAACTGCTTTTTACCAAATAATTGACATACAGTGTGTGCAGTTAAATTTAATACACAAAGTGATCATCTAAATGTCGAAAGTCATTTCAAAAAGTGTCATTTCCTGTGTTCAGGACTGAGTGACATTCATTTGTGATTTTGGAGGAGAATGGGAGATTTTGACTCAGACTTCTGTCGTTGTACATTAATGACAGAAGCCATTGATATTATGATGACACTGACTCTGTGCATAAAAATTAGTGATAGTTGTAAAATGCAACATTCCTTTGATGCAGCAGCACTTGTGACTGTTCAAGTGTTCTTGGTTGTTGTTTTTTTTTTTCGTTTGTTTTTTTTTCCTTCTCAAATGGCAGTTGTCCCAGTTTTCGTAAAGCCGTCTATGCAAACTTTGCATCCTTTTGAAACAATCTTTACATTCTCAGTGGGCTAGCCTTTGCATTCCCTAGTTGTTCCTCAGCTTCATGATTATTATTGTGTATAGTGAGAATGTAGCCTGTCTGTTTCCGGCACTCATGATGTTCCGCGCAACTGCTTGCATTTCATCTGTCAAGTTATTGTACAAAGTGTAAGAAAGAATTTTTAAGACTAATAATAAATTATATTTATATGCAACATTGGAAAGGCTGAACGAGGAGCTTTTTGTCTGAATTGTGTGACGGAGCGACACAAATCTTACAGTCGTGGGTGATTATAAATAGATGAGCATTCAAGACACAGTCGTTTTATTGGGGAATGTTATCCAGATCCACTCGTACACTCTCATAATCACATATGTACAGATTAAATAAGGCACATGCCATAGTGGTAGAGTGGACGGGATGTATTCTGTACACAGAAATCATCAAAAACATATTTTAACATCCAGAAAGGCAATAATTATCAATATCAATAGCTCAACTATTTACAAATGAATTGCGAGTGGAAAGTAGAGACAATGAGGGAGAACAAGGCCTAATATGTCTCGACTCTGGAGGCTTGAAGGACAATGAGTTCACAAAGCCATCAATGATCTAATACCCAGAGGGCTTCTTATTGAAATAAAATGTACTTTGAAATACTATATAGAAAATTCTGTTTGTGTTTTTATTAATTTAGTCTTTCTCTGCTTTGTTCTGTAATAATATTAATAATAATAACAATAGTAATAATAATAATAATTACATCTTTGAGGTCACTGGGCATGAATTAGACATTTCTTTGGATGGATGACAGTCACAATTAATGGAATTGACAGTGAACTGAAAGACAGTTTACAGTCTGCTTAGATATTACAGCATGCAGTGACTGAGTCAAAAAAAAACAAAAAAAACAAAAACAAAACAAAACATGAAGGCAGCTGTGACGGTACAAAAGACTGCACATGGAATACTGCTATATGGCTTTCGAAGGGCAGACCAGGAGCTTCCTCTGTACTGAACTGATCAGAGGAGTTTCAGTCCTCCTCTCCTGCGAGGGTCCCTGTCTGCCTGCCCACCTGGACAGTCTGGACCCGACAACCACTCAGCTTTCACAGAAAGCACGACCTGAACGCTTTGTCTGAGGCAGAGGTGACTCAGACAATGGGAGGTCAGATTTCCCCAGACATAATAAATCTTCTGCCTCTCATTTTTCTGGCTCCCTGTCCACCATTACGTCCATCACTCATTCTCCCTGTCAGTTTCCTTTGTCCTATCATTCACAGACTCTTATTTTTTCCCTTTCTTCTATTGGCCAGTGTAAGTGGCGCTGTGCCGTTGGCAGTGACAAGTCTCTAGGTGATGAGAGCATCTCTCTTGACGCTTTGTCACATTTTGATGTCTTGGGACTCTAACATCTTCGCCAGGGTCTTCTTCACCCTCAGAGCTGTGAGGCGAGAGGCCGGGTTGTGAGCCCAGCACTCGGACATCAGTTTCCCCATCTGTCGCAGACACTGTAGACACACATGTACATATACATTAGAATATAAAAATATTCGAACAAACTTTAAACTCTAGTGTTTAAAATAAAGGAACTATAAGTACCACGCTTTAAAAGGGAAGTTTGTAAGTAGTGATAAATCATTAATGATTAAATATTAGCAATAAGACATTTTTAAGACCAATCCTTCCAGTGGATGTTCAACCATGTTTGGCAAGTTTTCAAGTGATAAACCCCTGACCCATGACTCACTCACTTACAATCCCATGTGTTACTGTTCTATAAAACTTCAATGAATTGTTTATTAACCGTTAATAAAACATTTTAGTTGCAACATTTTAATACTTAAAATTATGCAATTGTAGAGTAGTATTGAATAACATTTACAGTACCTCATCACTGCTCCAACGATTAGCAAATGAAGGTCTTTGTTTCTTAATGCAGACAACTTCTCTCATGTCCTCATAGGAAGGATCAGTGGGCACAAGGTCGTGATAAGGCAGCTGATACTCCTCCACGATGCCTGCAGGAATATCACATATGAGTGGGAATCAGTAGGCTCATTAAGAAAACACACAACCATAC
Source organism: Seriola lalandi dorsalis (assembly GCF_002814215.2). Lineage (NCBI taxonomy): Eukaryota > Metazoa > Chordata > Actinopteri > Carangiformes > Carangidae > Seriola > Seriola lalandi. Next base: position 3,465,753 of record NW_019525159.1, read on the forward strand.
ATAGATCATGTTTAAATGAGTTTTTCCCTGACCTCCAGAGATGCAACGTCGTGCCATCTCCCAAATGATGAGACCAAAACTATACATGTCAGCCATTATAAAAGACTGGAAGTAGGTCCTGTTCAGGGTCTCATCCAGCACTTCAGGTGGCATGTAGCGCTTGGTACCAACACGCAGATTGGGAGGGATATCCACCTCATTAGTGTCACTGAGGCAACAAGGAAGAATAGAAAAGGGTTAAGCCTATTTCTGCATGGTTTGGGAAATGTACAAGATACTTCTAAACGGTATTAAAAATTGGTGTTCAAAAGTCCAAAATTCAATGTTTTACCTGTTAAACTTGACAGCCAGCCCAAGGTCTGCTATACAACAAGATCCATTCTTTTTGACCAGGATGTTTTTACTCTTCAGGTCTCTGTGTGCGATGGCCGGTTTGCCCTGTGTGCCGTAGATCTCAGTGTGCAGGTGACAGAGGCCAGATATGGAGGAGTATGCCAGTTTCAGCAGAGACTTGACGTCTAAGGTGTTGGACTTGAGGTAGTCATATAAGGATCCATTCTCATGGTAGTCTGTGATCAGGTAGAGCTGAGTCCACGAGCCGGTTCCTTTAATGTCGGCTGCTATGAATCCTAAGGGTTGGAAAGTAGGGATGACAGGGCTGAGAAATGCACAAGCACATAGATAATAACACACATAGTTTTGGTGTTTTTGGGAACATTTCACTGACCTGCACCCAGTCCCTAAACTAACCCAGAGAGAGAAAAAACTTTAGCTCGTGTTGAATGATCAACACTTCACTCAGTCCTTGTTTTATTAATTCTCCCTTACCTAGTATGTTGTCATGTCTCATCAGGAAAGTCTGGTAAATTTCAGTCTCTCTGAACCAGCTCTCTTCCTCCGTGGTGAAGAAGACTTTGACGGCCACTCTCTCTCCTCTCCATCTGCCCATCCACACCTCTCCGTATCGCCCTTTCCCGATCTGCTTAACCATCTGAATCTGCTTGGCGATGGTTCGCTGCACCTGGCAACAAATTATTGTAAAACAAATCTGTGTTTTATTTCCCTTTAAAAGCAAGTTTTTTTGTTTATTTCACATCTTTAATCTGAACAGAATTGTAGATAATTGGAACATCATCATTGCAGTCACTTGGTAAAGTATTTTTAGCTGTGCTACCATGGACGCAACTTAAAAGGAGCATTTGATGTTATGTGAGCCCTCTGCTAAAGTAAAATTATGCCATAATTATCTATAACTGTTTATTAACTTTTAGGAGAATGGTGTATATTCTGTTATTGCTTTGCAAAATTCTGCAAAGTTTTTCAAAGCAAATTGGGATAAAAACAAAAATCAACTACATTTCATATGTGTGAATAGTTGTAATGTAGCTTCTAATCTAATGCAGAGTTTTTTTTCCAGACAAAATGAACCGGGTTATTTTCATCATAGTTTTGCATATATTTGGCCTAAAGCAATATACTGTATATAAAATAATAGGATTTCAACAATATCTAGGTGAAAGTATGTGGTAATGCACTAATATATTAATGTAATGTAGACAGGCAGATGTGCATTGTTCTTTTCTTACCAGTAGAGGGAGTCCTGACCCAGAGCCAGACCCAATGCTCCGGGAATGCTCTATCATGTCCTTCAGAGACTCCCCAGGGGGGATGTAGGTCTCATCCTGCTCCAGATCGATACTGTAGCGTGGCTGTGACTCCTGCCGCTTATATCTGGCAGAGAAAGGTGATGCAATGTTAAATGCGCCTCAGGAAGTGTGACTTCGTTGATAGGTACGTGTCATCCTCAAGTTTCTCACCTGACATAGCAGAAGACGAGGATGAGACCGAGGATGATGCTGCAGACTGTGACTGAGATGAAGAGAGCCATGTACTGGATACTGCTGTCCACATAATCTAAAAATAAATATTGGGAAGATTTTAAAATATCAGTTGCATGTCCATTTTGATTAGTTTTATCCTTAACCTGCGCAATCCTGGTCTGAGCAAGAAGGAAAGTTGATGGTGACAGTCATATGTTCACTGTTATCAAATCCAACATCAACCTAATTTTTATTGGCAGGGACAAGCTCCTTTTCCCCCCTTCTTCCCTCTAACCCTGCTCTACACCCCCCCCCCTCTTCTCTCCCAGCTTGAGATCGATCGCATCCCCTTCCTGAATCCCACATATCAGGTGTCACACTGACGTCGCTACAGAAACCCCTGAGGCCTAAAGCTGCTCTGGGGCTCTAGCCTTTCTGCCGTGCCCCTGTCAATCAGACTCGCACAAAACAAAAGACTCATGAAGAGAGGAAACTTCATGGTGTGCACAGACCAGAACTGCACACACAGTAAGAAGGATTAGCGGACAAAGAAAATCTGCAAAGTGTCTTATGAACTCCCTGCAGGCTCATTGAGATAAAAGGATAACTCCAATTTTAGTTAAACTTGGAAGAACAGTACATTCTGTCCTTGTGCATGGTTTTCCTGTGCAATGAGGGTTTATTACTTATATTTACTATTTATTTACTTATATTATATTCACACTTTAAATTCACCCTTAAATAAAGTTGTTTCGATAATTTGGCTATACTATTGACTGGTTTACAACCTGTCTGATCACCTGACCACTTGTTTCTTGCCCCGTCAGACTTTGTTCTCAGATCTCAGAGATTACTTTGGTGATTACAGTGTTATCCTAACTAATAGAAGTGATGGCCAAAACTAAATGACAATAAGTCCCAAGTTGTAGAAAACCAGAATCATCCTTTATTTCTCTCCAACTGACTTGACAAATCAAGTTGATCACAGTTTGCTTGAAGGGCATAACGAAGGATGTGAGGCTGTGTAAAAGTGTAATGGTGTGTGTGTGTGACAGAGACTGGGAGAGAGAGAGAGAAAGAAAGAATGTTTGTGTCTGTGTGTGTGTGTGTGTGTGTGTGTGTGTGTGTGTGTGTCGGTGTGTGTGTGTGTCGGTGTGTGTGTGTGTATGTGTCGGTGTGTTGCAGAGTGACAGATGGACAGATATCTCACATCCGTACTGAGGCAAGAAACTCAAGCAGGCCCTGGGGAGAGGCTGTCCTTTTCATTAGAGGGTGAGAGAACAAGCCAAGCCTGCAGGCTCTGTTTCACCTGCCCCTCTCGCCCTCTCTCTCCGTCTCTCTCTCTCTCCTTCTCTGTCTCTCTCCTTCTCTGTCTCTCTCTCCCCCAGCGGAGCAGCATGTGCCACTTCACTCCGGCACCACACTGTGGTTTGTAACAGTTTAAACTGTCACTACCCATCATCACCCAGCATGGCCTGAATGAGCCCGCTCTAAGAGCCACTCGCGCTTTAAAGTGGGGCAGGATTTCAGTGTGTGAAAACCTGTGTGAGCAAATATGTGTATGGGTTTGTGTGTGTGTGTGTGTGTGTGTGTGTCTTACCTGATGTCATGATTGGAGGAAGAGTGGGATGTAAGTCCCTGTTGCAATAGTCCTGATCTGTGCAACACTCAATAGTTCTCTTGAAACGTGAAATCCCTGTGTCCTATCACACACACACACACACACACACACACACAAAGACACACACACACACACACACACACACACACACACACACACACACACAAACATAAACCTCAAGTATTTCTACACACTAATGAGGACACAAGAGTAACAAATATTTACAGCCACACTTATTCCCAATGAGAACATTTTACAATATACCAAAGGTTTTTCCACTGTGTGTAAAGATAGCGGGCTGGACAAGTGTGATTTAAACACATCTCATAAATAGCTGAAGTGAGTCAAGGAAAGCTCATAAAGACTTAACAATGGCTCATGAAGGAGGACACACATACACCGGCATGTTGAAGTTTTCATCCAGAGAGGAATATAAACACATAAACGCACACACACGCAAACACACACACACAACCACAGCTGACTTACTCTGCACTGGAACTCGGAGCCACCCATTGCTAAACAACCTGAAGTGAGCACAGCCACACCGCCCTCCTCCTCCTCCACCATGGTGAAGCAGTAACCATTAGTCCTGCCAAAACACACACATCGTATTCGTCACTGTAGGTGTCGATGTTCGGGTTCAATAGCATTTTATTTACTTTGAATCCCATACAGAATCTACATATTGAGACTAAATGTTTATCAGATCTGTTTGTCTATTGCAAGACAAGTTCTCAAACTATAAATACTCGGGTAGGCGTACTGGAACTAAAACATTTTGCCAGAGAGATTTCAGATTAGACTGATTTTAATGAATCAAGGTTGGAAGTGGTTTCAAAGTACATCCAGATGTTGCTGTTGAAACAGGGTAGACCTGTATCGTCCTGATTTTGAGTGCATTGACCAACCAGCCATGAATCTGTGACCAGCAACAGCTCAACAGTGCTTGGTGTGATAGTTTTTGGCTGTGCCAAATGCAGGAAAGTGAAGTTGAGCACACCCAGCCACAGACGTACAAATCTCCTTTTATCCAACTGACTCTTAACTCCCCTAGTTGTTTTAGCTTATCTATACACTCCTTTTATTGGAAGTAATGTAATAAAACATCAAGATTTTTTGTTAAAACTATACAGTCTTTGGTCTGTTGTCTTTTGCCCATCTTTCTTTCACACTGGTTGGTCAAGTCTGAACTGGGGATTTTACACTGTGATAATTAATGGGACTTTTAGATGGTTTGTTGTGCAAAACAAACAATTTGAAGATGTCCCCTTGTGGTCTAATAAACATTGTTGAGCATTTAGATATGTATTTTTTTTCATTTTATAATGAAAATATATAGTTATTATATGCACCTACAGGTCTGTAACACGATTGTACTGTATGCACTTTGCATATAAATCTCTCCAATGCAAATGGCTGAGCTGATGCAGGTGCTAATAAGCTGTGTCTGAAAGAAGACTGAGGGGCTTTCATTAAAGGAAGGAGTTAAAGTAAACATTTGTGTACTTCAGATCAGGTAATTAGTGTTTGTGTTGTCGTCTAATAGCATTGATACAGAGAGTTATTTTCATAGTGCTATTTCTGTGTGCTTCACCATACATGCAAGTGTTGTTGACTGATTTGTCAGGGCAGTGGTGGTTGCAGTGGCACCAAAGCATGTTTTGAGCTGAAACTGTGCTGCTGCCCTCCTCCGCCCTTCGCTCTGATCCCCCCTTCCATCCGTTCTTCAGCATGGTGTCCAACATGTTGGCTGTGCAGAGAGAGAGAGAGAGAGAGAGTCTGGGTTTATAACCAGGGCAGAACAAAACATCTGGACACTTCTCTGGTTTCAGCAAAGTCAGAGGAGTAAAACTTATGTACACATACCTCTGGAAAATTAAAGATAGAATAAATCAAAAGCTCCAAAAAACATTTCTGCTCATTTCAATGTAATCTCATTTCGAATATATGTATGTATGTAAGTATGTGTATATGTATATGTATATATTCATCAGTTCTGCCCGCGCCTTGGCACTGTTACCATGGCAATGCAATCCACAGAAAGTGTGAATATGTGGTGCTGAAAGCAGCCCTGCTGTTCTGGACAGGACTCAATGTACCTGCATGAAGTCTGGAACCAGAATAACACTACTCACCAGAAAGAAGTCTTTGTGCTACTTGTGTTTGTTTGTGTATATGTGTGTGTATCTGTGCGTGCCTGCCTGCAAGTGCCACTGTATTTAGAGTGAGTGTGCATAGTGTGCATAGTGTTTAGAGGTGTCTGTGAGTGTGCAGTACATTGCTGCAATATTCAAAAGAATGTATTTACCACATTTGGCCCAGATACAAAACTTTCAGAGCCTGAGCTTCATAATATCATTAATAATTTTCTTAATGTCTATTACTGATGTAGTAGAATGCATTGTCAACAGATCTGACAATCAACTTAAAAATGTTTAAATACACTTGTTGAATGATTATACTGTATATTATGCATAATGTCTCGGTCTTTAAAACATATATACTAACACATGTATAAAAAGATAAAAAGTAGAGTGTATATGTATGAGTATATCATTCACAGCTAACTGGATGTACTGTGTGTGAGTCTTTGGCATGTATCTGCTGAGAGAAGAATAACATTTCCAGCAGGCAATAGTTGCTGTGAACTCCTGTAACAAACATACACAACTGAGCCAGGGCAAGTGCAGTGATACGGTACAGGTGGACACACATAAACCAGGAGGAGGATAAATATTTTTGCTCCAGACTTGCTCATCCTTGAAAGTGTTAACTTTTGCAGCTGCCACTGAACATCGGACAAAGTTCAAGGGAATTTCGTTTTTGAGTTATTTAGTCGTTTAAATGACGGTCAGCCAGGAGTAATATGTGACGTGTGTCAATGTAACTGTTGAAATAAATGTTGATTATGAAAGTTATGCAAGTTAGGCTGGAAATAAACAATATTATCCTTTGAAGTGTTCAGCTTTACAAAAGTAAAATAAACAAACAGGCAAATAAACCTGCATAAACCAACAGACAAGTCATAGAGGAAAATAGATTCATGCAATATTCATTCACAAATGGATTACATGTGATTGTAAAAATCAGATGCAGCTTTCATCAAGAATATCATGATCAGGTGGAATTTTAAAAACATTAAAGCATAAGCTAATATCTCCAAAGAAATAATAATTAATAACAGTTGATTTGGCGTTTTATTATTTTAAACAATCTGTTGTGGTGAAAATGTTCAGACGAACAGTTGTAAATTATTTGTTTGACGACAGTAAAAATACCTGATGTGAAGATGTATGTTTTGCAGCGCTACATTTTTTTTATCCTTAATTATCAAGTAACTGAAGGTGTAGACTTTCCACCAGTGGAGAATAAAACCAGTTCTGACAGCAGCTCGTCCCTGAAGACCTCTGCGGTCAGAGAACTGAACAGTGTTGTGCCACATGAGATGGACGTCTTCCTCTCACTCTCACACTGTCTGTTAGATTCTCTCGTCCTCGTGCTCTATCCACTGCGGATTTTAGAGAACAGTAATAACCAAGCCACTGTGTTGTTCATTTACATTGGAAATTCTGAGTTTGTTTTCCCCAAGCAAAAGGTTCCCACCACTGTGGATGGGGTTGGGTTTTATTATAATAGGTAGAGGTAGATCTAAGCGGTCTGCAAAAACCTGAAAGCCAGCCAGCCATTGAAAAAGGGACGTGATGAAAAGGCTGAATCAGAGTGTGATAAGACTATAAACACACTGACTGTTCTTTAAGTAGTACTCTGTGTCCTTCCAACCTGATGTGTTACTGTTTCTGTCAGAGGGGAAGTTTGTGGAGGTGTTCTGATCCTCCCTCACAGTGGCCTTGGTTTTTCTATCTGCTCTGCAAGTGTGCTTTCAAAAACAGAAGAAAGGAATTTTTCATGAATTTGTCAGTCTTTCAGATACACTCCGTCCATATCAGCTTTGTTTTGTTTTTTTACGAAGGCGATAAGTGAGTAAAGAAGACAGCTGTAGGTCACCAGAAAACAGAAAAGCTGATGTCAGAGGCAGCGAATCCTGCTTTGGGGTAAACAAAGGGAGAAGACCGTGTCTGTGATCGACAGCCTTCACACTGACGAGCAAGAGCGAGCCCTGAAAAACTAAAAATCAGACAGAAGCACTGCCTTAGACGTGCACAGCAGGGATCAGTGTTAACCTCTCCATATTATCTTTGTCTCCCCTATAATTTCATATGCAGCAAATAAAATGTTAGAGCAAAATGCTTTGATCTATTCTTTGAAACCAAACTTAACATTACAAACAATTTAGTTATTTATGGGCTAAATTAGATATTGGTAGAGAAGATGACTTATTTGCTTTCTCCAACAAGCTTACAATAGGATTAAAGGACAAAAGAAGATTGTGCCCAACGGGTGTCAAACTATTAAAAGGTTGGTAGATGAATTGTGTTCTAAATGTACAGACTGTGGTCGCTTTTCTCGGATTTTGAGTAAGATAAGACTGTGCTCTTGTCAAAGAGGGGATTGTGTGTGTGTGTGTGTGTGTGTGTGGAGAGAGAGTTTTTCATGTTTGGTATAAAAGAGCGGGTTTACTACAGAGTCCCTGTGTGTTCAACAGACTATTAAAGAGGCTATAGGATTTTAAGTCAGCAGGAGTCTTGAGGGAGAGGCCATCTTTGTTACACTTAGTATAAGTTCTACTTACAAAGAGCTGTTCTTCCTAAAACACAGTGTTGATAAAATAAAAATCATCCAAGTATAAAATTACCTAATTTAATTCGTTTCTAAGACTATTCCATTGTCTGTCACACACACACACACACACACACACACACATCATTTCCCACGCTTTGTTTTCTCCTTCTCTTTGCCTTACACACACACACACACACACACGCACACGCACACACGTGCACGCGCACACACCAAACAGACTTGCTGTGTCAGCTACGGGGCACACTCAAGGTCACCCCGAAATCTGATCCGCATCCCCCACACATTCCACAGGCTGCTCCTCAACCTAGACAAACACACACACACACACACACACAAACACACACACACACACAAACACACACTCGCTGAGAATCGGTGTATTACACACACCGACAATATTACACAGACACACGCACACACACTTGAAGCAATTAGAAGTTACATTTAGAGAATTTCAGTCACAGCTCGTCACCATCTGCATCTTTGGGTTCAGCTTTTCTAAACATTAGTGCCGACACATCATCTGCTGGTTTCATGACTGTGTTGCTCCTCTCTTTTGGTCTCTGATCTAAGGACACAGCACATTTTTATAAACATGTGTATTGTATCACACACTACTGGATAAAGTCAGCTACAACAGCAGGCCGCATTTCATTGTCAAAGAAAACTGAGGGAGAGATAAGTGTTATACTTGGCTGTGTTATCACATTGAAAAGGCTGACAGATGATTATTACCACAAATAACAGATAGCATTTGACCATTTCATATCAGTTCAGGAGAACTGATGAGGTAAATGAATGGTTGCTTAGTCTTAAATCAAGGTGCACATACCGGGATGAGTCAGGATGAGTTCAGAGCATGTGTGACCTTAACATTTGTGAAACTGAAAACTAAAGCCAAGTTGTTCCTTTCATTTGGAGTCTAATATCTGTTCTGTATCGCTGTGCTCTGTGGAAGCATTGATCTGAAAATGTGTCCCACAAAACAATAATGTTTTCTCTTAACCTCCAGATTTAATTCCTGATAAATATTCATTTTGTCCACAGCTACCCTGGATTTGTTCTGTGCACTAGAAATAGGTGTGTGATGTCAACCTTACATGCAACTAAAGTTGTGCTTCACTGGAAAGACAAAGCAGGCAATCAATAAAAATATTGTTATAATAATGGGTTTTATTTTTCCATCAGGAGATAACTGTAAATCGATGTGAGATAGAATTACAGATGTTACCAGTAATAAGATTAGAGAGAAATGTTGACAGCGGAATTTCATTTCTATAAAACTGTGGAAAAAAAAAAAAAAAAATGGTTTAAAGTGTTCCAATTAACACCGCTGTTTCACAAGAGAGACTTCACAAAAGCCGACTTCACAGCACTACAGCCATTTAATCTGTGAGCTGAGACCTTCACACAGACTTTTCATCATGAGCAGAGGAGGAGGACATGAGAAAAAAAGGGAGATAAGTTACTCCAGGTGGCCATGATAAATCACCTCCTCAAAGGAGACATCTTCCCCAGTGTCTCCAGAATGCACTCTGACCCCGAGGGGGTCACAACCAACCTGCAAAGGGGCCATACATCCTCCTCCACCCTACCACCCCACCCTCATCCCTCTTAACCCCCTACAGGCTTCAAAGACCTCTGCCACACGAACCCCTCCACACATGTGCGCATATTGTACATGTGCGCACACAAGAGCGTGTCTGAGGAGCGCATTCCTCACTCTCTCCACCATCTCTACCTCCGCTGCTACACCCACATCAGGTCATCTGTTTTCACCATGCAGCTTCCAGCAACCTGTTCTGTGTTTACTGGCCGTGACCAGACTGCCTTTGTGGAGGAATGAGATGGTCACTTTGAGGTTCCCACTGCCTGCAGCAATAATGAAACAACAAATTTATGGAGGGAGACCTGCCTGCCACAGCTTCATATTGTTCTCCAAAATTATTCCACCTTCAGAAGAACTAGTTCGACTCTCAGACTAGTGGCATAGAAAAAAAACTTTACACATGGGTGTGAATACAGCAGAGAGCTGCTATATCCACAACAAAATACTCAAACACAGACAGACGCATTCACAGGCGGACAGAGACAACCTGACTTTCACTGTATCACTAAATGTCAAGAACAGGCACACACACACAAACGCACGCACGCACGCATGCACACGCACACACACACACACACACACACACACACACACACACACTTAATGTACACAAGTGTACTGAATTGTCCCTAACAATATTTGAGTGAAGTTGTTTGCACTATGTTTGAAGTGGTGTCTTATAAGATCATTCCAATGTGCCCTCCAAGAAGCTACGTCTCAAAGACAACCGATTAAGGCATGTTAGCATTTCATTGACTGAATGGGCGGGGGCTATTTGAAGGCTCAAGTGATGTGAGAACCCATATCAGCAGAAGAATGTGAACTGATGTTATTTAACCATGTTAGCTAGGGTTAACTAGCAAGCTAACCCTGGCTTCTGTCTTCTGTAGGCTAGCAGTCACATTGTTGCAGGAATAAACATAAAATGCTCGATATATCAAAGTATGAGTTAATATCTGTCGAAAAAACCCATTAAATGTCAGCATGAATACTATGACTTTTCTTATGCCTTAATATACTATGAAGTTTTTATGCCTTACTATGATATTTTTATGTCTTACTACACTATGCCGTTTTATGCCTTACTTAACTATTTTTTGACGTAGTTATGCCTTACTATAGAATGAGGTTTTTTGAAGTTTTAAAACCTTATTATACTATGACATTTGTTGACATTTTTATGTCTTAGTATAGTATTACGTTTTTTGAAGTTTTTATGCCTCACCATACTATGACATTTTATGCCTTACTATACTATGATGTTTTTTGACATTTTTATGGCTTACTATACTATGATGTTTTTTTGACATTTTGATTATATTTTTCTGTAGTTTTTATGCCTTACTATAGTATGCCATTTTTGACATTTCTATGCGTTATTACAATATGGTATATTTATGCCTTACTATACTATGACATTTATATATCTTACTGTAAGATGACCTGTTAATGGGGTGGCATGGTGGAGTAAAGGTTCTAACTGTTGCCTTACAATGATAAGGTTATAAGTTTGATTCCCAGGCCTCGTGCTTTTCTATGTGGAGTTTCTCTATGTGTGGGATTAATCCACCCTCATTCCAAAGACTATCTCAGTTTATGACATTTTCATGCCTTAATATTCTCTGACCTTTCTTGACATTTTTATGCCTTACTATACTATGACATTTTTTAATGTTTTTATGCCTTATTATACTATGCCGTTTTTTCACTTTTAGGGCCTTATTATACTATGTTGTTTTTCCACTTTTTTGCCATACCATACTATGTTGTTTTTTCACATTTTACACCATACTATACTGTGTCTTTTTTGTAGTTTTGGGGCCTAACTATGCTATGACGTCTTTGTAACTTACTATACTATGACGATTTTTGATGTTGTTGTCCCTTATTATACTATGTCGCTTTTTTCACTTTTAAGGCCTTACTATACTATGGTATCTTTTGATGTTTTTATGCCTTATTATACTACGTTGATTTTTCACTTTTAAAGCATTACTATACAATATCATCTTTATACCTTATAATACTATGATGATCTTTGATGTTTCTATGCCTTATTATGCTATGTCGTTTTTTCACATTTTTTGCCATACTATACTATGTCCTTTTTTTGCTTTTAGACGTCTTCATAGCTACTATACTATGACGTTTTTTATGTTTTTAATCCTGACTATAATATGCTCTTCAGAGCCAGCATAGGAGGGCAGTGCTTAAAGCTGTGGACACCCAAGGAGAAGGTGATGGGCTCAAGCCCCACTTGAGACCTTTCTGAATAGAACGTTCATGAATTCCTTTTCCCTTTGTGGATTTTCAGCTATCTCTGGCTTCTATGCCTGAGTAAACCATGACGTTTTCATACCTTACTACACTATGACACTTACTTACTACACTTGTTATACTATGTCGTTCTTTCACGTTTTTTGCCATACTATACTATGTTGGTTTTTTTTCTTTTAAGGTCTTATTATACCATGAAGTCTTAATATTTTGCCATACTATGACGTTTTCTGATGGTTTTATGATTTATTATACTTTGTCATTTTTTAAAAATTTTTGCCATACTGTACTATGTTGTTTTTTTCACACTTAGGGGCCTTACTATGCTATGACGTCTTCATATCTTACTATACTATGAGGTTTTTCTATGTTTTTATGCCTTTCTATACAATTACCTTTTTTTGCGTACATACCATTTTCCTTAGTACCTTCCAAGACTTTTATGTCTTAAATCGTGACTATTATGTGCTCTTAGGAGCTAGCATGGTAGTACACTGGTTAAAGCTGTGGACTCCCAACGGGAATGTGTAGGGTTCAAAAGGGTTCTTTTAGGGCCTTATTATACCATGACATCTTAATACCTAGCCATACTATGACGTTTTCTGATAGTTTTATGCTTTATTATATTTTGTCATTTTTTCAGTTTTTTGCCATACTATACTATGTCGTTTTTTCACGTTTTTTGCCATACTATACTATGTTTTTTTTTTTGCTTTTAAGGCCTTATTATACCATGACGTCTTCATACCTTGCGATAATATGACGTTTTATGATGGTTTTATGCTTTATTATACTTTGTAATTTTTTCGTTTTTTTTGCCATACTATACTATGTCGTTTTTTCACGTTTTTTGCCATACTATACTATGTTTTTTTTTTGCTTTTAAGGCCTTATTATACCATGACGTCTTCATACCTTGCGATAAAATGACATTTTCTGATGATTTTATGCTTTATTATATTTTGTCATTTTTTCAATTTTTTTGCCATGCTATACTATGTCGTTTTTTCACGTTTTTTGCCATACTATACTATGTTTTTTTTTGCTTTTAAGGCATTATTATACCATGATGTCTTCATACCTTGCGATAATATGACGTTTTCTGATAGTTTTATGCTTTATTATACTTTGTAATTTTTTCAGTTTTTTTGCCATACTATACTATGTTGTTTTTTCATGTTTCTTGCCATACTATACTATGTTTTTTTTTTTGCTTTTAAGGCCTTATTATACCATGACGTCTTCATACCTTGCGATAAAATGACGTTTTCTGATGATTTTATGCTTTATTATATTTTGTCGTTTTTTCACGTTTTTTGCCATACTATACTATGGTTTTTTTTTTTGCTTTTAAGGCCTTATTATACCATGACGTCTTCATACCTTGCGATAATATGACGTTTTATGATGGTTTTATGCTTTATTATACTTTGTAATTTTTTCGTTTTTTTTGCCATACTATATACTGTCGTTTTTTCACATTTTTTGCCATACTATACTATGTTTTTTTTTTTGCTTTTAAGGCCTTATTATACCATGACGTCTTCATACCTTGCGATAAAATGACATTTTCTGATGATTTTATGCTTTATTATATTTTGTCATTTTTTCAGTTTTTTTGCCATGCTATACTATGTCGTTTTTTCACGTTTTTGGCCATACTATACTTTGTTTTTTTTTTTGCTTTTAAGGCCTTATTATACCATGACGTCTTCATACCTTGCGATAATATGAGGTTTTCTGATGGTTTTATGTTTTATTATACTTTTTTTTTTTTTTTTTAAATTTGTCATACTATATTATGTTTTTTTTTTGCTTTTAAGGCCTTATTATACCATGACGTCTTCATACCTTGCAATAATATGACGTTTTATGATGGTTTTATGCTTTATTATATTTTGTAATTTTTTCAGTTTTTTTGCCATGCTATACTATGTCGTTTTTTCACGTTTTTTGCCATACTATACTATGTTTTTTTTTTTGCTTTTAAGGCCTTATTATACCATGACGTCTCCATACCTTGCGATAAAATGACGTTTTCTGATGATTTTATGCTTTATTATATTTTGTCATTTTTTCAGTTTTTTTGCCATACTATACTATGTCGTTTTTTCATGTTTTTTGCCATACTATACTATGTTTTTTTTTGCTTTTAAGGCTTTATTATACCATGACATCTTAATACCTTGCCATACTATGATGTTTTCTGATAGTTTTATGCTTTATTATATTTTGTCATTTTTCAGTTTTTTTGCCATACTATACTATGTCGTTTTTTTCACTTTTAGGGGCCTTACTATGCTATGACGTCTTGATATCTTACTATACTGTGAGGTTTTTCTATGTTTTTATGCCTTTCTATACTATGACCTTTTTTTGCCTACATACCATTTTCCTTAGTACCTCCCTAGACTTTTATGTATTAAATCCTGATTATTATGTGCTCTTAGGAGCTAGCATGGTAGTACACTGGTTAAAGCTGGGGACTCCTAACGAGACTATGTAGGGTTCAAGCCCCACTTGCATCTTTTCTGCAAAGTACTTTTATGAATTCCATTTCCCTTTGAGGAAATTCAGCTATGTGTGGCTTCTAAACTTGAGTACACCAAGACGTTTTTATGAAACTTACTTACTACACTTATTATACTATGTCGTTGTTTGAAATTTTTTGCCATACTATACTATGTTTTTTTTTTTTGCTTTTAAGGCCTTATTATGCCATGACGTCTTCATACCTTGTGATAATATGACGTTTTCTTATGGGTTTATGCTTTATTATACTTTGTAATTTTTTCAGTTTTTTTGCCATACTATACTATGTCGTTTTTTCACGTTTTTTGCCATACTATACTATGTTGGATTTTTTGCTTTTAGGGCCTTATTATACCATGACATCTTAATACCTTGCCATAATATGATGTCTTCTGATAGTTTTATGCTTTATTATATTTTGTCATTTTTTCAGTTTTTTTTCCATACTATACTATGTCGTTTTTTCATGTTTTTTGCCATACTATACTATGTTTTTTTTTGCTTTTAAGGCTTTATTATACCATGACATCGTAATACCTTGCCATACTATGATGTTTTCTGATAGTTTTATGCTTTATTATATTTTGTCATTTTTCAGTTTTTTTGCCATACTATACTATGTCGTTTTTTCATGTTTTTTGCCATACTATACTATTTTTTTTTTTTTTTTTGCTTTTAAGGCCTTATTATACCATGACGTCTTCATACCTTGCGATAATATGACGTTTTCTTATGGGTTTATGCTTTATTATACTTTGTAATTATTTCAGTTTTTTTGCCATGCTATACTATGTCGTTTTTTCACGTTTTTTGCCATACTATACTATGTTGGTTTTTTTGATTTTAAGGCCTTATTATACCATGACGTCTCCATACCTTGCGATAAAATGACGTTTTCTGATGATTTTATGCTTTATTATACTTCGTAATTTTTTCATGTTTTTTGCCATACTATACTATGTCGTTTTTTCACGTTTTTTGCCATACTATACTATGTTGGTTTTTTTGATTTTAAGGCCTTATTATACCATGACGTCTTCATACCTTGCGATAATAGGACGTTTTCTGATGGTTTTATGCTTTATTATATTTTGTCATTTTTTCAGTTTTTTTGCCATTCTATACTATGTTTTTTTTTTTGCTTTTAAGGCATTATTATACCATGACGTCTTCATACCTTGCGATAATATGACGTTTTCTGATGGTTTTATGCTTTATTATATTTTGTCATTTTTTCAGTTTTTTTGCCATGCTATACTATGTCGTTTTTTCACGTTT
>NW_019525159.1:3481613-3484150 GCF_002814215.2 Seriola lalandi dorsalis
ATGACGTTTTCATACCTTACTACACTATGACACTTACTTACTACACTTGTTATACTATGTCGTTCTTTCACGTTTTTTGCCATACTATACTATGTTGGTTTTTTTGATTTTAAGGCCTTATTATACCATGACGTCTCCATACCTTGCGATAAAATGACGTTTTCTGATGATTTTATGCTTTATTATATTTTGTCGTTTTTTCATGTTTTTTGCCATACTATACTATGTTTTTTTTTTTGCTTTTAAGGCATTATTATACCATGACGTCTTCATACCTTGCGATAATAGGACGTTTTCTGATGGTTTTATGCTTTATTATATTTTGTCATTTTTTCAGTTTTTTTGCCATGCTATACTATGTCGTTTTTTCATGTTTTTTTGCCATACTATACTATGTTTTTTTTTTTGCTTTTAAGGCATTATTATACCATGACGTCTTCATACCTTGCGATAATATGACGTTTTCTGATGGTTTTATGCTTTATTATATTTTGTCATTTTTTCAGTTTTTTTGCCATGCTATACTATGTCGTTTTTTCACGTTTTTTGCCATACTATACTTTGTTTTTTTTTTTGCTTTTAAGGCCTTATTATACCATGACGTCTTCATACCTTGCGATAAAATGACGTTTTCTGATGATTTTATGCTTTATTATATTTTGTCATTTTTTCAGTTTTTTTGCCATGCTATACTATGTCGTTTTTTTCACTTTTAGGGGCCTTTCTATGCTATGACGTCTTCATATCTTATTATACTGTGAGGTTTTTCTATGTTTTTATGCCTTCCTATACTATGACCTTTTTTTGCCTACATACCATTTTCCTTAGTACCTTCCAAGACTTTTATGTCTTAAGTCCTGATTATTATGTGCTCTTAGGAGCTAGCATGGTAGTACACTGGTTAAAGCTGCGGACTCCTAACGAGACTATGTAGGGTTCAAACCCCACTTGCATCCTTTCTGCAAAGTACTTTTATGAATTCCATTTCCCTTTGAGGAAATTCAGCTATGTGTGGCTTCTAAACTTGAGTACACCAAGAAGTTTTTATGAAACTTACTTACTACACTTATTATACTATGTCGTTGTTTCAAATTTTTTGCCATACTATACTATGTTTTTTTTTTTTGCTTTTAAGGCCTTATTATACCATGACATCTTAATACCTTGCCATAATATGACGTTTTATGATGGTTTTATGCTTTATTATACTTTGTAATTTTTTCAGTTTTTTTGCCATACTATACTATGTCGTTTTTTCACGTTTTTTGCCATACTATACTATGTTGGTTTTTTTGCTTTTAAGGCCTTATTATACCATGACGTCTCCATACCTTGCGATAAAATTACGTTTTCTGATGATTTTATGCTTTATTATATTTTGTCATTTTTTCAGTTTTTTTGCCATGCTATACTATGTCGTTTTTTTCACTTTTAGGGGCCTTTCTATGCTATGACGTCTTCATATCTTATTATACTGTGAGGTTTTTCTATGTTTTTATGCCTTTCTATACTATGACCTTTTTTTGCCTACATACAATTTTCCTTAGTACCTTCCTAGACTTTTATGTGTTAAGTCCTGATTATTATGCGCTCTTAGGAGCTAGCATGGTAGTACACTGGTTAAAGCTGCGGACTCCTAACGAGACTATGTAGGGTTCAAACCCCACTTGCATCCTTTCTGCAAAGTACTTTTATGAATTCCATTTCCCTTTGAGGAAATTCAGCTATGTGTGGCTTCTAAACTTGAGTACACCAAGAAGTTTTTATGAAACTTACTTACTACACTTATTATACTATGTCGTTGTTTCAAATTTTTTGCCATACTATACTATGTTTTTTTTTTTTTGCTTTTAAGGCCTTATTATACCATGACATCTTAATACCTTGCCATATTCTGATGTTTTCTGATAGTTTTATGCTTTATTATATTTTGTCATTTTTCAGTTTTTTTGCCATACTATACTATGTCGTTTTTTCACGTTACTGTGTTGTTTTTTTTGCTTTTAAGGCCTTATTATACCATGACGTCTTCGTACCTTGCGATAAAATGACGTTTTCTGATGATTTTATGCTTTATTATATTTTGTCATTTTTTCAGTTTTTTTGCCATGCTATACTATGTCGTTTTTTTCACTTTTAGGGGCCTTACTATGCTATGACGTCTTCATATCTTATTATACTGTGAGGTTTTTCTATGTTTTTATGCCTTTCTATACTATGACCTTTTTTTGCCTACATACCATTTTCCTTAGTACCTTCCTAGACTTTTATGTGTTAAGTCCTGATTATTATGTGCTCTTAGGAGCTAGCATGGTAGTACACTGGTTAAAGCTGCGGACTCCTAACGAGACTATGTAGGGTTCAAACCCCACTTGCATCCTTTCTGCAAAGTACTTTTATGAATTCCATTTCCCTTTGAGGAAATTCAGCTATGTGTGGCTTCTAAACTTGAGTACACCAAGAAGTTTTTATGAAACTTACTTACTACACTTATTATACTATGTCGTTGTTTCAAATTTTTTGCCATACTATACTAT
>NW_019525159.1:3484170-3495886 GCF_002814215.2 Seriola lalandi dorsalis
TTTTTCAGTTTTTTTTTTGCCATACTATATACTATGTCGTTTTTTCACGTTTTTGCCATTCTACACTATATCATTTTTTTCACTTTTAGAGCTTTATTATACTATTACGTCTTATTACCTTACTATACTATGACATTTTTTCAGTTTTTATTGCCATACTATACTATGTCGTTTTTTCATGTTTTTTGCCATACTATACTATGTTTTTTTTGCTTTTAAGGCCTTATTATACCATGACATCTTAATACCTTGCCATACTATGATGTTTTCTGATAGTTTTATGCTTTATTATGCTTTGTAATTTTTTTATGTTTTTTGCCATACTATACTATGTCGTTTTTTCATGTTTTTTGCCATACTATACTATGTTTTTTTTTTGCTTTTAAGGCCTTATTATACCATGACGTCTTCATACCTTGCGATAATATGACGTTTTCTGATGGTCTTATGCTTTATTATACTTCGTAATTTTTTCATGTTTTTTGCCATACTATACTATGTCGTTTTTTCACGTTTTTTACCATACTATACTATGTTGGTTTCTTTGCTCTTAGGGCCTTATTATACCATGACATCTTAATACCTTGCCATACTATGATGTTTTCTGATAGTTTTATGCTTTATTATATTTTGTAATTTTTTTCCGTTTTTTATTTTTGCCATACTATACTATGTCGTTTTTTCACGTTTTTGCCATTTTACACTATATCATTTTCTTTCACTTTTAGAGCTTTATTATACTATTACGTCTTATTACCTTACTATACTATGACATTTTATTAATGTTTTTATTTCCTCATTATACTATGTCGTTTTTCACTTTATTTTGCCACACTATACTATGTCGTTTTTTCACGTTTTTTGCCATACTATACTATGTTGGTTTCTTTGCTTTTAGGGCTTTATTATACCATGACATCTTAATACCTTGCCATACTATGATGTTTTCTGATAGTTTTATGCTTTATTATATTTTGTCATTTTTTCAGTTTTTTTTTTGCCATACTATATACTATGTCGTTTTTTCACGTTTTTGCCATTCTACACTATATCACTTTTTTCACTTTTAGAGCTTTATTATACTATTACGTCTTATTACCTTACTATACTATGACATTTTATTGATGTTTTTATTTCCTCATTATACTATGTCGTTTTTCACTTTATTTTGCCACACTATACTATGTCGTTTTTTTTTTTCTTTTAAGGCCTTATTATACCATGAAGTCTTAATATCTTGCCATACTATGACGTTTTCTGATGGTTTTATGCTTTATTATACTTTGTTATTTATAACATTTTTTGCCATACTGTACTATGCCGTTTTTTTCACGTTTTTTCCCATACTATACTATGTTGCTTTTTTCACGTTTTTTGCCGTACTATACTATGTTGTTTTTTTTGCTTTTAAGGCCTTCTTATACAATGACGTCTTCATACCTTGCAATAATATGACATTTTCTGATGTTTTTATTCTTTATTATATTTTGCCATTTTTTCATTTTTTTTGCCATGCTACACTGTCATTTTTTCAAATTCTTTGCCATACTATACTGTGTCGTTTTTTTACTTTTAGGGCGTCACTAAACCCTGACGTCTTCATATCTTACAATACGATGACGGTTTTTGATGTTCTTTTGCCATACCATACTATGACATTTTTTCTACTTTTAAGACCTTACTATAGTATGACGTCTTCGTAACTTATTATACTATGACGTTTTTTGTAGTTTGTGCAGAATAGTGTGTCTTTGGTTGTAGCTGGGGCGGGGATGCTGAAGGGGGTATTTGCCCAGGGCACCATACAAGCCACAGAACTGCCACTGTATATAATTGAAATTCATCATTTAGTTAGTTTTAAAAAGTTATGATAACTTGTTTAATAAAAAGTCATAGTTTGTGCAGAATAGTGTGCCTATAGTTGTGGCTGGAGGAGGGGGGCATGCGTTTATCAGAGAAATGAATACCTGTGAGTACATGATATTCAGCTCTTTGTAAAAACCGTAAACATAAAATTGACATTACACATCATAAAATACAACACACATGCTGAATATTATACTGCATAGCATGCATACCTGAACAATTTTCTATACTTTTGAAGTTTTGAAGACATCGAGATAGGAGCACACAAACTCACACACACAGGCTGATAGACACAGAACAGGTATAGAAGCTGGCATTTTATGAAACCAAGGTTTTATACTGACACAGTCAGTCTATGTGTGTGTTGTGTTTGCCTCTTATTCCAATAAACTCAATCTCAGTCCCATATTCTGTTATCTATTCCTGCTCTTTGGAACTTCATGATATTTGTTTTGAACATTGTCTATCCTCAATGTCCCGTCAATGCATCTCCCTGCTCGCCTGTCTATTCATGTGGTCTGGACTTACTGGAAAATGCCACAAGCCACTGAGTAATGCTGGGCTCCATTACAGACATATTGAGAGACTACAGCTATAGTGCCACCACAATGTGTCACTTTACCCCACAATATTACCTCTGCCAAAACAGTGCAGGAGCTTCTGTTTTTACTCAAGGTTATTCAAGGTCTTGATCTATGAAACTTACAACCAGATATGTAACTTTAAAGAATCACATGCACTTTACCCAAGGCTTTAAATGTAAAAGAAAAAGTTTGATGTTTCGGGATATTCACTTATTCGCTTTCTTGCAAAGGTTTGGATGAGAAAATTAGTACCACTGTCATATCTGTACAGTAAATAAATGCAGCAGCAGGGGCTGGTAGGCAGATTCTCCAGAGAGCCAGGTTAGTTGTTTCCTCTCTTTATGCTAAGCTACATTAGCTGTCTGCTGGTTGTAGCTTCATATTTACTGCACAAACATGAGGGTGGTATCAATCCTCTCAACTCTGGGCAAGGAATTGAATAAGTGTATTTCCCGAAATGTTGTCCATTTGCTTTAAATGTCACTGTTGATAATCTTGGTTTTCCAGCATGATGTGTTGAAGCTGCATTTTTTAAGGTTACAACTGGAGCACATTTGCACTCTAGTGGTCTCTTCAGTACTCCCTATGAGCTAAAAGAAAAAGTAGTCCTAAGCCTCCAAATCTCAGAAGACAGATATACTCATGTGGTGCTCATGAACAACTATTACACAAACTATTACACATGCACAGAGTCTATGCTCCCATGCCTGACCGCTGGAGCAGCACATCTGCCCGGGGATCAAATTCTGTGTGGGGGAACTGTATCCACATCCTGACAGGAAGCTGTGCACAGAAGGCTGGAGGAGCCTGGTCCTGTCGAGGACCAACTGCTGCTGTTTTGTACTGCTGGACTGCTACACCACACCAGACTCCATCTGACTCCGACTTTATTCCACAACACTGTCTTCCAAAGAGCGTTAAGTATAGTCAATGCTACACAACACTGTGTATATCCTTGCAAACTGGAAATGTTTTGTATGTGTGGCTACATAGATTTCATACACTTGGAATCATACAGTTCAACCTGACTCTCATTTTAAAGCCATAGAGTCTGAACAATTTAAAGCTGATTTTAAATTGCAATTACACTCTCGTAATGCTTATTTGTAAAGTACATATACAACAACCCTTATAGAACATCAAAATGATCCTGGTGTGCCTTTTCCTTAATTAATACTAGAAGGCATTGCAGTTGGAAGTAGTCAGTCTCTAGCAAACTTCACTAAATAGCTTAATCTTCTCCACACTCGTGTAACTGAGGTGGAGCAACAGAAAAGAAACGGCTGTTGATAAAGACAAACCTACTACCCCCTCTGAATGCTCCTACAGAGACACACTGACATTTTCAGGTATTTGAAGATTGCTGTTAATGAAAACACAACACACTATACTTGGAAAACAGCCCCTCAGAGAGTCCTGTTGATTATACATGCATGTCCAGAAAACCAGAGGATGGCTTTAAGGGGGTAAAGTGAACTTGTTGTTGGTCTTCAGAACTATTTAAATAGAGCTCGTATCAGTTTGGCTGGTGTATCATCTCAAATTCTCACATAATCTGGAAGGTTTTTGTTTGTTTGAAGTGGATATCCGTGATGAACCACTGTGGATGAGTGTTTCTCTTTGACTGGTCGCAGTCATTGCACAGACACATCAGGTTTTCAAGGTCACTCAGTGGTTTTGTGTTACAAACATGAGACATAAGGAAACCAAAAGGTTGTCGAAGGAAATGAGCCAAAACCAATACAATTTTTTAAAATGCATCCATCATACCGGGTATAAGTGTCATAACCGCACTGAATTCTTTGTATTTCCAGTGAGTTGCCACTGGAGGAACAGGGCTAGGGTTCATCTATTCTCTGTGAACCTCACCAGCCTATAGAAACAGGTGGCAAATTGACCATGGTACTTAAGATTTATGGGCAACCTCCCACATGTTTTACTCATTTGGGCGACCTTTAAAAAGATCGGATCACAGAGGAAGCAGAAAAAAGCAACTGTTAGTTGAAGAATTGGTGAAAGAAAGTGGACAGAATGAGTGAAGCTGAGGAAGTCCAGCAACGCAGAAAAAGCTTTAGTATGAAATCTTTCCAAGAGGGCTCACTGCTTCATTTCTGCTGTGACAGGAACGAGCAAAAACTTCTCAGTTTATAGTCAGACTGTTGGAAGAATGAAAATCAGTGTGACTCTTTAGAGATGATTCTGTCTGAATTTCACTCTATCTTCCCACATCCCTTGTATTTGTGTGGCTACTGACCCTCAAACCCACTGGGCAAACACTGGATGAGAAATTAAACACCTAGCTCAGTCTGCACAGATAAGTGTGAAGGAAATTCTCTGAAGAAACATTCATCAGCAGCTGAGGTATTTCAAGACCAACTGTGAAAGTTACAGCTAGCTCTGAACCACTCAGTCACTAAGGGATTTTACAGCTGGTCTTTATTTTTGACAGTATTTCAGTAAAGAATTTCTTTGTACCGGGATTCAAATCAAAATCAATCTGTGTTTCTGCTTGAAAGGATTAATATTTACCTATTTTTTATGATCCCATCAGCTTTTTATTCAATCTGGTGGTGAATTGGAGGTTTTTACATTTTTACGGTATGAGGGGAAGAAAACACAGTAATATGTTGACAAATCTACATTAAATGAGCACTACAATCATATACATGACATACATGTATACACTATGTACCATACACTACAAGTACATTCTAACAAAAGAAGAGGCCATGGCAGCATCAGGAGCATAAATAGGTTGCCAAATTAAAGAACTGACACACTATCAATCATTTAAGGGGAATCCAGTCACAGCTAAGAGTCATATGCTGAAAGTTTCCAGACCATCTCTTAGTGGCAATATTTATAAACACACACACACACACACACATGCACACACACACACACACACAAACACACACACAAACACACACACACACAAACACAAGGTTTGTGAGTGTGTGTGGACCCAGATGCTGGTTTTACAGCTTGACACCAAACTGTGCTCTTAATTAGTGCTTGAAAACAAAGTATTTCTGCTATTTACATTACCCATTAAAAGTAATCCTGCAACTAATGATCATTTTCATTATTGACTAAATTATGTGTGTCACTTTTTCATTAAGTGTTTGGTTTATAAAATGTCGAAATTGTGAAAAAATATCAAATACATTTTTTGTCCAGTCAACAGTCCATCAGACAAAGAAATGAGTCATGACAATAGTTGCAGTCTCTCTGTCGATCGAATAATCAATGATTCATCTAATTGTTTCAGCTCTGATAAAAAGCCACACTCAGAAAAAAAATGGTAATGCCGAAACCATAGTTTCTCACTGACCAGCTCCATCTCTCTACTTTTTCCCCAATCAGAAGCAGAACAAATGCACAAGTGTCATCTTCTTGAGGCTGGGAGATTGTCGACCCCTCCCCGCCTGTGACAACCTTACGAGGCACGGTGACACTGTTGGCATTCATCGTAAAAGACAACTGGTTGCCCATCTTCAAACAATTCAAAACATGAACAGAGGGGTTGGGGGGCGTTGGGAAGGGAGAGGACGGGACAGATAAATGCACAGCCGTTCTCATGGTAGCCTCTGTGGAGATCATAATAGCTTTTTTCTCATCATAGAAACCATGGAGCAAAAAACAGACAGATAATCTCAAAGCTGGCACGATCAACCTGTCACCTTTTATTACTATCAATAAAAAAACGTGTGAAAACATGCTTCTGACTTAAGAAAAAAATAAAGTGCATTTACCAGTCTCCCGTCCTAACACATACCTATGCCCAAATCTCAAAAACTTTATATTAGCTTTATATTACACAGTTTAGCCCATACGGGACTAAAACGAAACTAAAAAACAATCTGAAGAAGGCCTCGTGACTTGAAACATGAAGGTAGCGGGACAGTGGAACCATCAAAACACACAGTACTTAGAGCTAAGTCCAGCACAGAACTCACCATCAGACCCACAGCTCATTGATGCCAGTCCTGTCACCAGGAGAACAGCCTGCCAGGCCCACTCCTGAGGCAACCACAGCACCACCATCGCGCCAGCACCAACCCGCCTCCTTCAAATCCCTGAGGTGCTGCCACAACGAACAGGCCCGTGCAAAGAGGCGGAGGTGTGAGGCTGCGTTTTTATATCCTTCCGTTGAAAGAGTGCCAGTCCTCTTTTCGGTACAAGTGTCTCTCTGTGAGTGACTGCCACTCTGCCTCTCTGCACTCTCAGGAACTTCACGCAGCCTCCAGCTTTACTCCACACTGACAGCCTGGGAGAGACAGACATAGAGAGGGTGAAGAAGGGGGGAGAAAAGAGGGGGAAGAGGGTGTTACTTTGTTGCTCTCTCACTGTGCTATTTGTCCAGCCCTTTCTGTGACCGGCTCACTACAGAGGGAACAGCTGAGTATATCTGAATCCACACACGGCTTCTCTCTCTCTCTCTCTCTCTCTCTCTCTCTCTCTCTCTCTCTCTCACTCACTCACACACACACACACACACACACACACTACAGATTCTCACATCACTCATACACAGAGAGGAGAGCAGAATAGAAGGGCACAATGGGGGGTGAACCAGGGCCATGGATGTGAGCAGGGGTTGAATGAGGTGTGAAAGGCAGCAGCGAAAGCATTATGAACTACTGCCACCGGCACACAAACACACAGCATGCCAAGAAGAACACAGAAACTACAGTAAGAACTAAAGACAGCAAACTTACACAGGACATGTACATATACTTAGGTAGAAAGCACCTGGTGTCAAATCCTGCAAGGCAGAGCAACTTCTAGCTCACAAAGGTTTTGATACTGCGAAGCAAGAATTGAGAACAAAACGCTGTGCACAAGAAACTAGAGTTGCTACAGTGGATTCTGCCAGACACGCATTATGTTCCTCTCTAGAGCATGATGTTTAAAAATGAATTTAGGAAATGAGTTTTTGCATTAAATTTTATCAGGAATTTTGTCAAGTTACTGTCATGCCAGATGTTACCAGTTACTCTCTGCACATCACCAGTCTCTGCAGAGTATTATATTTACGTAAATTATATTCCAAAAAAATATACAACATAAAAACCAAAAATTTGGGAAAGTGGGACTTTTATATAACAAGGTTCAACAGTACAACATTTAAAAAGGAATAAAATCTACATACTTTAATTCACAGGAAGGATGAAAGGAAGGCTGAAACTAACAACTACTCTTCTTAAAACTGCAAAAAAAATAATCGAAATACTTAAAAACAAAAGTCCCCACAGTCCAAAAGAACCCCAACAAAGGGACACAATCCACACTGAACACAGACAAAGCAGCTAGCAGCTTTCTCTGAAAAATGTCCCACGTCTTGACACAACGTGTACGGAGCTACAGCTGCAGACACAGGTGTTGTGTGAATGGCAAACACAGGGAATTAATCTGAAACCAAGAGTCTGGTATTAAAATTCAGACATAGGCTGAATCCCGGTCAGTTCCTCATGTGAAAGGGGCACCAGCACTTGCAGAGCTACAACAGGGATCAGGGCATCACACGTCAGGTGATTAGAGGTGATTAGAGCTCACACCTCCAGGCACCACCACAACTTTGCAACTTCACACTAATCCAACGCACACAGACACACATGCAAACATACAATACAACAGGACAAAAAAAAGGAAAAAAGGGACACATTCCAATGGTGAAAGATTTATGTGGGTTACAAGTTAAGAGGATTAACTGAGCATTTAGACAGATTACATCAAGTCTACAACAGCACCTACATAAATCATAAACATCTAAGGCGTGACTTAATTTCAGCAAAAATCCTTGTAAGTTAGAAACTTATTCCTTAAAGAAAAAGATGTTTATCCATTATCCATTGGATAATTATCCAAATGGAGGGAGGGAAGCAAACAAAAGCAAAAAAAAAAATAAAAAGGTGGAGGAGGGCAAAAAAAATAACAACAGCCAAATGGGCTTCTCTCACCTCACACCTGTCCCCTCTTAAAGTCTGTCTGGGTGGGAACAGCAGCTCCCAGAAGCCACATCTCCCCTACAGTGCTCCACTAGCCCTATAGCTGTCACTCCTGATTTGTGCAGCGCTGTGCATTACATGTGATAAGTCAGCCTATTCTGGAGCACGAGTGCATGGGGAGCAATGTGAATGGGTCAATGCACCTCACACACCCTTCTGCGCTCCATCAAACGCCCAGCGTGGAGCCTCGCCGTATTCTCAGACAGCCTGCTCAGCCCATGGGGACGGGGGGTCCAGGGGAGTGAGCGGCTCTGTAGGTGGGGGTCACTCCACCACATAAAGGGGTTGAAAGTGGGGCAGACTGGTTGGAAGAGTTGCTTTCAGTGAAATTAACTCTTCACTTTCCGGCCCCCCCTCCCCCCTTTCCTCTCTCAGTTCGAATTTAAACTGCAGAACCCATCTGTCATCACACACATAGTTACAGGATGATTAATACTGCCGGAGAAATCGTTCTGTCAGCACCTTGATCACTCTATAAAGCCACAATGTTTGTTGCAACTGGAATGAGAAATAGTCAAATTAGACATGAACCAAGTGCCAGAACATAATTCAAAACCTGCGTTAAAGGGACACCCCACCAATTTTATACATGAGGGTATAGTTTACTCATCATGGAGAGTACAACTTGACTTGTGAAAACAGAGGTTTAATTTCTTCTGTGACTGTATAAGGAACTTTCCTAAGTCTAAGAAAATAACCCCGAAGATATCATTGGTGTTAACCTGGCTTAGGTTTGAGGACTTGAAATTTGACCAATACAAAGGACAAAAAGTCAGGACATTTTTTCTTTTTGTTTTTTTTTGACCGCAACTCCCAACTCTGCAAAAAGTGTAGAGCCAAATGTAATTATGCTAGCCAACTTGTTTCAGCAAAGCCCCCAGTAAATGAGCTAAGCTGTAAGCTAATTTTGGCGTAGTGGCCACAGTTGTAATTACAGGTCACATGATACCCACTGGTCCACAAACGGCCTGAATTATAATGATTTATTTTTTCCCCCCATGTCACAAACACTACTGAAATAACTCTTTGTATTGTCAGAATTCAGGCCATTAGGTCCAATAAAAATGAAAAAGTCTAAAAGAGCTGTATTTTGCAAATTGTTTTCATGCTGTTCATTTGAAGTTAGCGGGGGGGTCACCCGGCTCAGCTACAGGGGGACTTGAATGAGAACGCTCCATGGGCCAAAAAAACATAGGAAGCCCGAGGAAGACTGGCGATTTTTTCAGCACATGTTCCCAAGGAGAATCTTATTAGAATGAATGGAGGGCCATCTTGGAACATAGTATCCAGTCTTCTTAATACATCCACTGTTTCACCTCTTTCTCAAACTTTCTTCACAGGATTGAAAAGCTCCACTTCAACCAACCTGATAACATCTCATCCATTCTCTGGTTATTTGCACCATGGTAGATGCTCAAGCTCAAACTTGAGGTTGTTCCAACAAAAACCCCAAAAGTCGGTGCAGATACAAAATAAGTGCAGTTTGCAAACCGTCCTGTGAGGAGCTGTGCAATGCAGACACCATAAACATTAGAGAGAACATCTGCTTTAAAATAATGTGTGTGTGTAAAAACACCTTTTACTCCACGTAATCAGAAACTACTGTGCACAATATACCAACAAGGTACCTCTCCACTTCTCATGGCAACACATGTAATTGTGAACTTACTGCTGGTACAGTAGGCTTATTTCATTTTCATCCACTTCTGGCTTTGACCCCTTGGCATTAAGTTTTGATGTGGGTGAGTGTGGGGAGTTGTTTAGCTGTGAGATTATTTCCAATTTGTTTTGCAGACTGTGTCGCTCCACCTTCCAGCAGTCAGAGATCAATTAATGCAACCTGATTGTTTGTAATAATCTGTCTCCATTTCATAAGGCAAACATTTACTTATGAAATAGAGACCTTACATTAATACTAGCAATACTGTTACAATGCACCATGAAAATGAGCCACGTTTTTTATTTCAGAAAAGGACTTTAAGGAGTAAATACACCTTTCATCGCACACCAAGAGGAACGGGATGGATGACTGTGAAAAATCACTGCTAACCTGTGAAACAAAGAGCCATGGCAGAAAACAGATGATGAAATTACTGCGAGCAGAGATGGAATGCGTATCATGAGCGATGTTCCAGCCGGGGCCAAGCTGACCCTCAGCTCTGTGAAATTAGGAGGCTTTTCAGCAGATCAGGGTTAAAACTGCCGTCATAGAATACTGGAGAGCAGTTTATTACCGTGGCAACACAGCTGTCCGGCCCCAAATGGTCCAACCGGGGTGTGCAGGAGTCGAGAAAGAGTGACACCGTCTTCATCATCCAGCAAAACTAAGATTGGCTTTGTCTCTTCGTTGAGTTGTAAGAAGCAATAACGTACTACATTTTGTACCGTGGTGCAGAACCACTGCTGCAACTAATCATGATTAGTTAATCAGATTAACAGATTAATTGATTAATCATTTAGAGATGCCAGAATATAAATGCCCATCCAATTTTCCAAAAGCCTGAGATGACATCCTTTTGTATCTTCTGATACAAAAAGGAAAAACTCAAAATCATCAAATTTGAGAAGCTTAAAAAAATGATTAATCAATTTTCAACATTGTTCAAATATCCCATTGACAACCAATCAATTATTTGACTAATTGTTTCAGCAGTGTGCCGAACAATAGCTTCTGTGCATTTTTCTAGTCCCGAGTTATAAAGTGTCTTCTGACAAAAAGCTAATAATTATGTAGTGATTCATTTTTATTTTATTATAGGAATAAAATGGAAAAGGACAAAGGAGCTTTGTCAACAGCTGCATGAAGCAAACCTACTGGAGAGTATGCATCCATCTAAACCTAGACACCTATGCTTACACAAGACATCAGACAATATCTATATCCATCACTGTTATATGTAACAGCAATATATCATGAGATCCCTGCAGATACCCAGCAGAGTCCCAGGCCTCATGGAAAAGAAAGACCCTGATGAATATTCAAGATTCACACAATAGTCGGGCCAAATCGCTCTGCTGAGATTGACGCTTTGAAGTCCCAAAGAATGCTGAGGGGGAAGAAAAACGTCATTCATAAGGAGTGAAAAGGCTGTCACAGCAAGATTCTGCCTCCTTCCCCTCACTCTGTCACGCTGTCTTATTCTCTTACTCGGTCTGCCTCACTGTCTTTCTCTTTCATGATGTGACGACGTAGTGAGATATTGAAAATCACTGAAACATGATCACTTCTGTTGAATCACCCCCCCCCCCCCCCCC
>NW_019525159.1:3495906-3501431 GCF_002814215.2 Seriola lalandi dorsalis
TTTTTTTTAAACCCCCCCCCCCCCCCCTTTCTTTTTCTATGACTTTTTACTGACTAACAACATGAAACAACTGGAGAAATGCAGAAAAACGAGGAGTGCAATCAATTCTGGAGAATAATGTGATGATTGCATTCGGAGGGGTTTAAAGTTTCAAACAGAAAATGAAGTGCAGCTATCAGGTTTCGCTGTTTAATTCAGGATCTGACCTGTCTGATGGATGAAAGTAATTCTCGTAAACTGAAAACTGTGTTGCAACCTTGACAACCAGGTGAGAACATGATGTTTCCACACAGTTGAATTTACAGCATTCAGACATGCATAAAGATGCACAGTGTGCAAGTGATAATTAAAATTTGTGGCAGCCTCACAGTTTCTGTTGGGCTGATTGTCTGTGTCGGTCGTAAATGTCGTAAATGTCAAAACTTTGCTTCTAGCCAGTTAAATGTCTTCATAATGAAAGTAAACCGGAGATGGCACATAAAGCAGTATTTCAGGCATTGTGTTTTAGCCACAGCATTATCATACCTATAGTAAGTTTAATCATAATATATGTAATTCTATATCTAAACATCATTAAATGTTTTTGTAAAGATGTAATTGAGAACTGTCAAATGACTAAATCATGTCTCATTTTGGTTAATGCAGAGAATTAAGTACCTGACAATCAAGGTACTTCACCACATTGATGCATAAAACCTGCAAATCCAAAGTAGTCCAGCACACTGATCTTCAGGACGGAGCTCAATCTGATATTAAATTCATACTGAATATCTCAGTATAAACAGAAGAACAAATCTCGCCCAGTTGTCCTTTATCCTCTCACAATCATCCTCCACTGGCTCCCTGTTCCACAATGGATTCAATTAAAACTCCTTCTCTTAACTTACAAAGCCCATAACCCACCTGTCAGTGAGTAGGCCTCCTGTCCTGTCAAACCAGTACCAGACACTGGACCTGGTGTGACACGGTTTTCTCTATTGCCTCCCTATTTAAAAAAATCTAATTTCAGTCAGAGACAGATCGAGGAATTGGCTGTCTATGGCAAATGGTCATGAAGAGAGAAAAGTGTCTGCTCTGCGCTTTCAAAGAATCCAAACGACACAGAAGCTGCTTGAAGAATGAACCCACTCAACAAATACAGCACATAATTAAAAGTAATTAAATCAAAAATGCCAAAAAATATTGCACATGAGGTAAAGGTTGGGGTGGAGCGTATCAGCAGAGTAACAGAACTGTCAGATTATTATGGTACAACTCCGTGAATATGATTTGGACGTTACTAGTCAGCTGTTAGTGACATAGCTAGTGGATGAGGCAGTAAGTGTGAAGCATGAAGTAGTACAGTTTGTGCCTATGACTATCTAGAAATATGCCCCCCACACACACACACACACACACACACACACACACACACACACACACACACAGACACCACATATATACAGGTGTGTGGAGTTGAACCGGTACAATCTGACACTTGAAGCTACCTTGAGGCGACTGGTAAACTTTCTGAGTAAGACAGTACGCCTACATCCAAGGTGTACGTGATAATACTGCAAGCTGGCAAACTTTGCCTTTGTAAATCATCAAAAGAAACTTTGGTGTGACTCAGACTGGTAATTATTTTAACATTAACATTTTTGAGAACATTTCACTTCACAGGCTTAGTTTCCTGTTAGTTGTTTACAACAACGACTCCAACATTTTTTTATCTTTCAGAGGAAGATCAGCATTTGCTTTGCAAATCCCTGAGACAACATGATGTTAAATCTTAGACTGTGATTATACAGTGGCTGTGTGGACGAAAGAGAGTTAGAGTCTGCTTCTCATTTGTTTTTTTTGTTCCATTTTTAATGTAATATACTAGTTCTAATGAAATGTTACAGAACATTCCACTATAAAAAAAACATTTATTACATCATATTCTTTTGTTACAAGTTCACTGAATAACCCTGAAATGATTTCTTATTCTGCAGAATCTTGTATTGAACAGCTACAGCTGAGGAACGTCATCGCACAATGTTTAAGCTAAAAGTCCAGATTAGCTGCAAAGAACCTGATCACATTTCCTCATTAAATATTCACTTTTCTTTTTTACCCCCTGATGTAGCTTCTTCATGAGAACCTGATCAAATCACTTGGTGGGACAAAAATGTTGTAATGTCTTTATATTTGACCACTAACACTGACGTTCTCTGAAAGGCTGTGATTACAACAATGCACAAGGAACCTCTCTGTGGACCAACTGGTGACTGCACCTAAAACACACCTGTGGCTCAGATTTCACCCATGGGCACAGTGGTTACAAAACAGCCACACAACCTTACAGATGTAAAGAGGTGTCTGTCTGGCTCTGAAGGTGCCGTTAAGAAAGTGCCCTGTGATTTTCCATGGCCCGGTCAACAACATGGACCGGCCAAGAACAGTGGAATGAAATCCTTCCCCTCTCCCTCTCCCTTTCCCTCTCCCTCTCCCTCTCCCTCTCGGTCTCTGTAGCTCTGAAGGTCACTGGGCCAGGTCTTGCTGAATCTCTACTGAGTAAGCCTCCTTGTTTTTGTCAGCAGGAGTGGCTGCCAGTGAGCCATACTTCAGTTAATTCCTTCACAGCTCTGTTCCCATTCATTTTCTGGCCACTTGATCACTCTACTCTACTCTGGCATCTTACATAATAGTATGTACTCACATTGCAGACATGCACCAACCAAAGGCAACATTCTGTTGAAATAACATTGTGCAGCAGTGTGTAATCCTATAATTAATCATTCTGACCTGTTAGGAATGACAAAAAAAAGAAAAAACACGTTTTTGAGAACAGGTTGATATACAGTCCATTGGCCAACTAAAATGTATTTATACCCATTGTTTGTTGCAGTTCAACAACACACTGTTGTGTAATGAGAGTTTTTCCAGAAGCTCACAAAGCACAAAGTTTAACCGTTACAATGTAGACAAGTTGTTGTCTGAGTTTTTAACCAGCCATAGCAACTTGCTGAATCAGAATATTCTCAGAAATGACGATTACACACCATCATTTCTCAGAAAAGAAAAAAAAAAAAACAGGTGCTCTCAATTCAAAGTGAAAAATTAGAGGAGATTTTCTTAACATGGCCTTTGTGCAGCAGGAATTGGGAAACCGAGGCTCTTCTTGCCAAGTCAACCAGGAGCATTTAATGAAGGGATTGTTGCTGAGTGTCTGCTGGGCTGCGTCGGGTGGACGCTGCAAACCAAAGGGTCTAATTAAGGGGTTCCTCTGACGGTCAGACAAAGCAGACAGCAGGGTTCAAGACGCTGGCCCACAAACTGGCTGTGACCCTCACACCTGCCTGGTTGCATTATACTGCAACATGTCTGCGCACAGTGGACATGCTCACACTGACACATCATTACCGAGCTGGTACCTTACCACACACACACTGACACAGAAACAGGGGAAGGGAACCAAAGAGATCTTTAGACATGTGATCGCACCAGGATGTGTGGTGATGCCCATTTGAATAAATGCAGCAAGGGGAAATGTGTCAGTGCGCAGCAGTATCATCTTGTATCTTTAAATCTGTGTGAACTCACACACGCCCAAAACAAAAAGATAAATCTGAAGCACCACAAGAGTGTAAATGACAGGAAGACTACGTTTTCAGAATAGAAAGCAGCTTTTTCTAAGGCATACACTCATGGAGAGAGATGTTTTTAATACTGTTACACACAGAACCTTGACATCAACCACAATAACTGAAGCCTGGCGGGCTGTAAAGGGGCCCCATGTGAGTGTGACAAAAGTTCATGCCCTCCTTCCACTGTTCACACTGCAAAAACAAAAAGATCGCAGTGTGAGCTATAGCCCCGCCACTAACAAGACTGATTGCTACAGAGTGGCTCCACCTGTCTCTTGCTCCAATTAGTCCTGCTAGCCACTGAAGGGCTAAATAGGCAGCGGAGAGGGACTGCAACCGGGTCAAAGAAATGGAAAAATGCAAGACAAGCATGGAATGTCTGTGTGTGTGTGTGTGTGTGTGTGTGTGTGTGTGTGTGTGTGTGTGTGTGTGTGTGTGTGTGTGTGTAGGGGGGTAAAGTGTGAGCAGAGACAACAGTTTGCACTTTGAAGTTTCAGTTTAAAAGGACATTATGTAGGTTTAGCCCTTTCAGACAGACACTAAGCAAGTCACCCACAGCACTTGCTTCCTCCAAGGTTCACAGGAGGCTGTAATTATTGGAAAATGGTGGTGTATTTACCATATCACATGCTCTTTAACAAGCACTAATTGTGTGTGTGCACTGAGCGCGTGTAGGAATGTCGTACCCAAGCTGCAGGAAATGTTTAATGAAGAGAGCAGCTTGGACGACATGGTTTGTGTCAAATCTGTCAAAAACAATATAAACTGGGAAGTGTGAGTCTGAGGTGACTGGGACACAAAGAAATGAATGAGGCTGTAGCCACTTAACATACAGGGTGGTCACTAAAATGGTCAACTTTAATTCTTGTCTTTGTGACAAAAGCTGTAAAGAGATTTTAAAAGAAAAATCTAGCTGTTGATTCTTTATAAGTGGTTTTCCACTTTCAAGTAAAAAAAAATATATATTTTTTTAGCAGCAAGCTAATTTTCAATAAAATTTCAAATGATATTTGTATGTATTAAAACGTTGTTTCAAAGGGACACTGGTCACTGCAATTTACAGTAAACATGGCTGTCTCGTGGTTCTGCAATACTTAGTGATCCTTTCATTAGTTGAACTGTCCAATCACGGCATCAGCAATCTGACTGTGAACAAGGGCAACCAGGTGAAGATTTAGAGAAAAAAAAAGTCAGTCAAACTTAACCAATCGCAATGTCCTCTTTCAATGCAATACTAGTAAACATTAACTATCACAATAAAATTAATTTTCAAGATCATTTTCAAGATCTCATTGAGAAAAGCTTTGGTCGGAGTGTTTTGGGATTAAATACTGTCATTTAACGCTGTTTCAATTATCTCCACTATCTGGAAGTTTTACTTTTCCAATGTCACAAATGAGAGGTGTGTTTAAACCTCACTATCATACTCACATACCCACATATAAAATAAACTGCACAGGAAAAAAACAGGGTAATTGGCTCCATGTACCGACAGCATATCTGGACAAATTAAACAGCCTTTACTTTATTCATTACAACCTTTTGCACACTGGATCCTTTTCACCATGCTCCCTGTCCCTGGCTGTAGTAATGCATGAAGGAACGGATACAACCCAACCCTTGGAACCGCCATTGGGCCCCATTTATGCACCTCTCTACGGACTAGTTGACACAGACAGGTGGGGTTTAAATGGCAAATTAACTGGCTGTAGATGCCCCAGAAACATTCTGTTCATTAAACCAGACTCTCCTGGCCATTGTGATTAATGGTGTTTGGATAAATTTTGTTTTACTGCTTTGTAATTCGGAGGGGAATCTATAGAAGGGGCTGGTCCGCTGCCTCTGGTCAAACTACCTGCTCTGTGTTGTTGCAGTGTGATTGAGAGGGAGTGCAGAGCGAGAGCGGGAGGGAGG
>NW_019525159.1:3501451-3593423 GCF_002814215.2 Seriola lalandi dorsalis
AGGGAGGGAGTCTTCTCTGCATATTTTCCATGTGCACCCACACCCCTCCCTTGGCTGTAGTGCTGAAAGCTCTTTTGTGTGTTTGTCAGTGGTGTGAAGGCTACAGTGATACAGCATGCACCTATGTGGTCACTAGTAACATTTCAGCGGCATAATTGTCCTTATCTTTGCAGCTGCTTCGTCCATCTGAAGGAGGATTTCAGAAAGAGAGGTTATTACAAGCTACTCTTGAAGCTATAAATCACTCTGTCACTCTAGAAATACACCGACATGATGATAAAGATCAGCCTCAATTAAAGTGAAGATGCACTGAGAGGATAAGCACTCAAGCGGCAATCGAAGACAAGGCAACAGAGGCAGAGATGGAACGATACAATTACCATAATTGCCCCCTCAACTGCCACTTATTAAATTAAGTGAATGCCTAAATGAGTAAATTAAATGAGGTGTTGGTTTTCTGTTCAGACGACGACACACAATAGTCGTAATGTGTGAATCTCACAGCTGTTGATACTTAGGGTCCTATTTCCATGCTGGAGCAAATCAAGAACAGTGACCTTTCGGTGAAGTGGATTTTTTTTTTTCCATCTGTGAATAGGCGGGAAGCACAGTAGAGGTACACATCGGGTATTATACTGCAATTTTAGTGTACCGAAATATACTTCAACCTGTGCTTACACAGGCAAGGTTAGTTGATTATTTTGTGCTACTTTTGTGGGTCTAGGTTGGCTTAATTTTTTATTTCTTTGTGGTAAGGCAGAGGCAAGACGTAAGAAAGTATCCGCACTGAGCTACAGCAATAGGTGATTCTTAGACAAAACTGCTTGTAAGATGTGTGAGTGTGTTTCCCCCACGGCAGCAAAAAGTATTTCTTTTTGCAGCCGCTGAGGAATGTGCGGTACATTTTCAAGGAGCTGCAGAATCGCTAAATGACTTATTCTAGGGCGAATACGTTGATTAAATCTTGCACAACCAGTGCAACGAGAAAATAATCAAATTTTCTGCACATCAAGAGGATTACATATCACACAGATTTGATGTTTTCACAGTGTAAATCATGAGCAGTGCATGAACATGAACGGTTACATGATATCTTGAATATGTACTGGACGAGGTTCATATCAAGAGCTCGAGCACGTTTTCAATCTTCATCTTATATCTTCCTAATAAAATGCCATGGCCTTACCCACCACACTCTACTTCTTCTAAATCATTAACTCGTGATCTTGAGATGACAACATTAAAACAATAATTGCAAGTATGGCTGTTCTCAACTTCCGTACTACGCGTCATGTATTGTATTCAATAACTGCTGCAAAACAAATTTCCTTTGAAGCGACAACAAAGATAAGTGAAGTAAATGAAACTTGATAGAACCAACAATTTAATAAAATGTTTGTATTGTATGCCATCATCTTCTTCATGACCTTATAGCCCTTACTGCTGAGGCCAATCCATCAAATGATAAACACGGGCAGCTTAAATCTAAACTGTTGCTGTTGTTCGTGTCAACAAGAATACACACAGACTCACACACACACATCCATCACAACAAAATAAGCCTCTACTTTTAAAGGATTTCCCCGAACGGAAAGCTCAACACAGCGAATCCTGTCCAGGAAAGACGGAATTGCGGATGCCAACAAAGATGTCTACTGTGCTAAACATCCCACATTCAGCTGTTACTCTGCTTATCTTCGAGAGAAACACTGATGATGATAATCACCATAAACACAAATTTAATTCTTTCCGTGTTCATGTCTCTCTTACCCATGTCCATCCAATAGCTGATAATCTTAGATAGACAAAAGCAGATGTGGATGTTTGAATGCTTGGCACTGCGACTGATATGAATGAAGGAACAACATCTAAC
Source organism: Seriola lalandi dorsalis (assembly GCF_002814215.2). Lineage (NCBI taxonomy): Eukaryota > Metazoa > Chordata > Actinopteri > Carangiformes > Carangidae > Seriola > Seriola lalandi. The sequence continues at coordinate 3,503,325 of NW_019525159.1, forward strand.
TAGAACACTGTAATCATCATATAGTTGAAATGCTGTTATGTTATTCCAAATCTAATTTCAAAGATGATATTTAATTTTCTACTGTCGTCTTTTTATTGGCTTCAATAGACTTTAATGCAAAAGAAACTACAGTTGATTCCATTTGACTACTGTTGTGTTTTTTTAAGTATTAAAAGGTCCCATATTTTACACTTTTCCAGTGTTTTATTTTAAGTTTTGATATCCATAAAAATAAGTTTTTGTGATTTTAAGTACCGAAAACCATCATGTATATTTATATCACCTCTCCCAGATGGTCAGTCAGTGTTGAAACGAGCCAAACAGACGGTCAAATGTGGATTACATTGCATCTGGTGTGGACCTATACACCAGAGCCTTGAATCTATGTCTTTTATAATCACAGAAGGCACTTCATAATATGCAACCTTTAATGTGAAGTTCAGATGTGTCACAATTATATACAAGGCAAATATAACATTAGGCTGCCTATACAATGCAACAATGCAATTCACATATCCAGTTTTTGGGTGCTCATACAAGTCTGTGAAACAAAAGTCAAGTCTGAAGTCATTTGATGTCAAGTGAAGGTCAAGTCTGAAGTGTAACTCAAGTGCAGGAATGAAATCCCATCACATGCACTTTGTCTGCCAGCTCAGAAATCAGAGAATGACTCTGTGAGCTAATCAATCAATAAACAATCATCAAACAACCATTTCCATTTATTTCTTTTTGTACAGTAATCCCACTTGTTAATCCCTCAGCTCTGGCAAAAGCAGATGAGACTTCCCCTGTTTTCCTCGAAGAAGGTTTGAGTGAGCATTAAACCATCTGCTCCCATGGCTGATGGGAAACCCAGAGGCCTTGCAGTCTTGGCAGGGAAACCCTGTTTCTGCTTGGCTGGCTGACCCAGTGCTCATTTGTCAATCAGACACCTTTTTCCTTAATTAGGAGAAACAGTCCAACTGCTTGGCCTGAGCCTCAACAGAAACATTTAATTCAGTGGGAAAAGTTAGTTTTACAATTTACAAGTTTACAATTCTCTGTTTCTCTGTCTGTATTCCCTCTCATCTATATAACACAATACACACATACTGGAAAAAAATACACCTGTCTTTGAGGCTGGATAATGAAATGGTCTCAGCAGCTTTGAAACAAATGTTTGACAAAAATGAGAAGAACAGAATCTTTTTGACAGTGTAATACATGTCTAACTGCAAAACAACAGACTCACAGTCCTGTTTCACAGATGAAAATAAATTTGTCTGTGTTGGAATATTTATTGTTTTAGGCAATTAGTTTGAGGTAAAAGAATGTAGTCATAAAAAAATCTTTTAATATTAGTCTATAATTTGAAATATTCATGTCCTCAGTGTGGGAATCACAAGAGACATGCTTGATGTTTGTGATGGACGGTCTGTGAGGGAGTATAGTGCTACAGGAGATGCACAATAGTTTGTCTTAATAGTTCACATCTGTGTGAAGTTATAGAGCACTTTGGGCATAATTCATGTGCAGTGGTGTAAAACATTACCACAAGAATCATGGGAGTACATACGCACGTTGTTTCTTAAGTCTCAGACAAGTGGGACGATCACACAGCAGCCTCTCTTCTTGTTAGCTTTAACGAATCATTTAACAATCTGTAGGATTAACAAATTATTTCTTTTCTCACTGTGTGCAGCTACAATAGGATTCCATTTATTTAGATGTAAACGTGCACACATTAACTTAGCGTCCTCATTTCATCCAGGATTTGATCACTGTAGGTATAAATACCTTACCTCTATACCTATATACATATCACACACAAGGACACTCTCATCCTTCCTGTAATCACAAGCATCCCTGCTGTAGAAGTGGTGAAGGTGACAAAGCTATAAACTTGTCAGAATAATTAAAGGAAGAATTGATGATCCAACTGAAAACACAAGGGTAGCTCCACTCCCAAAATGTATAACAGGAACACAACTGCATTCAATAAAATAAACTGGAACATTGGAAAACATAATCACTCCCAAAAGACAATGACTATATTAGGTGGCAGATCCTCTGGATTATCTGGACAGCTTTGCTTCATAAAATATAACACAGCAGCTCTTTTTACTACCATCCATGTTCCAGGTTTGATCCAGGAACCACGTCTCATATCTTCAATGCACAATGTTTATTTTTCATCTTAAAGTCAAACTCTTCAGTCAGTTTAGTCAAAAAACGACGGATTAAGCTTTTAAGAATTTTCCCAACATGACATTGACTGCAGACCTCCGAGAGATAAAATGACGAGGATATAAATGGAGTGAGTCGAGGATATATTATGAATGAAGACCACTATGAGACCTGATTAAAACTGAACCAATACCTTCTCTTGGGCAATGAACTGTGTGTGTGTGTGTGTGTGTGTGTGTGTGTGTGTGTGTGTGTGTGTGTGTGTGTGTGTGTGTGTGCATGATATAATTGTGTTGCTTTTTTATTTTAAGTATTCCATCAGTAATATTCAGTGGCATGCAGACATACATACATTATTACGCGTTCTAGTGAATGTAAATCTCTCTCCCTGGAGATCCGAGCACATTAGATACAGAGCTATCAGTAGCCTTTCCCCCTGACGTTGTTGTTTGCTCTCTTCCAATGATAGCACAATGAAAACACAGGAAGCAGCCCGGAGAGCAATGGGGCTGCGATCGATGCCTCTGTGTCTGACTATAAGCTAGGTGATGTCTCAACGTCTGCCCTCCTCACTTCTCAACCCCCTCTTTCCCTCTGACAGGCCGTCAAGACTCCTTCTACCGCTAATGTATCTGAATGCAGTGTCATCCAGGGCCGCCTCGCAGCAGTCGATAAATACTGGAAATGCTATCCATCTCTGAAACATCACTCCTTCACTTACTGTAAGTGCACATCACTGTGGGCACCATCCCTGCACTGCTGACAGGGAGGAAGACAACACCAGGCGGCCCGAGCCATGACCGAGCATCTTCAGATGCAACCACAGACACAGTTTCCACTACTAAAATTGCAGAGCAGAGACGGTGTGTCTGATTTGGGCTCTTGTTTGTAAAATATGAGCCGGTGTTTCACGTCATTCCAGGGGTAAGGACTAACCAACAAAAAAGTAATCTTTATGGATGGAGTATGATAAAATGCAGCTGTCTCCTCATATCCTCTGAAATTGCAACATCTCTTGGCTTTCGTGACGGTTTTTATTACTTCTGGGCGACTGACTGATCCATCAGTGCTATCCGCTGGGAGGGAGAACTAATTTTAGTCTTCCCAATTTAAATAAGAGTTATACTAAAGTATGTGGATAAACACCAACTGAAGGAGAATTTGAGTCACGCATGATGTCAGGAGCAACACGTCCAAGTGTATTAAAATTTTATTTGGACAAAGTCCTTAATTAGTTTGTTGTTGTGTGTGTCGTGGCTGTAAGTCTATGACCTCTTAACCATTTCTTTGACAAGAAACTTTAATTATATTATACTATAATATAGTATAATATAATATAATACAATATTGATTTTCTCTCAGAGGTCTGTCATGGATGAGTCTTAATTATCTGATCTGAGAAGCTCTATGCCTTTCCAGCAGAGCCAGCCTGATAAATCAGCTTGGCCACTATAAGACAGCGGCTTAAAGAGTGATTATTGGCTGATATATCATTATCGGAAAAATCCAGCATCTGTCCGACTATTCTTTCCAACCCTAAGGACATAAGAAAAGCAGGTTCAACAACTAATAAAACAATAATAAATTCATAGTGTCTGTATTGGTATGGTATTTGTATAAAAACTTGTGTAAAACAACATGAAAAAAATGTTGTGACCAGCAATTCCACAGTCTCACTTTCTCCGCTTTGCTGCGATAGATCTCCCTTTTTCAGTAAGTCTGTGTAACATGTGCCATATTGAAAAGCATTTGCAGTGAGTAACTGGCCTGACTCATACTAGCTTGGCTCAACTAATCTATGACTCACACATGATTCAGCAATTTAGTCTTGTTCAGACACTATAAGTCTGGTGAGCTGTCAGCTTCTGTACCTGATCTAGAAGAGACTCTATCTCAACTAACCCTCCACATCTGACCCTCATCTAAAACTCTCCATTCAACTTCTCCTCCTCTTATCTGTGATCAGCACTTTCGGCCAAGAAGCACCACATCTCTCACAACAAGAAAATGCCTGCAGTCACTAGTAAAATCCACTCTGTGTGGATTACCTCTGCCTCTATGATTCCATGGAAAAGTGTTGATTTTCAGTAAATAATTGTATTCAGTTGTTTTCTGCTCTCTTGACTCGGGCTTCTGGCTGTGAAGGCTGGAAACTCGTTGGCTGAAGCATCTCATTAGACTGTTTCCACCTTCAAAGCTTCTGCTCTCACCACACTTCTCACAAGGTTATGAGACATCTGTGCACTTGTGGAATATACAAGCAATTACAAAAGGTACTGTGATCATGGTTGTACAGTTTAAGCTATGTTTGAGCTATAGCGCAGGAAACATTTATGCACATAAAGGTATATTCAACATCAATGGGGCAGAACTAAGAAGTGGAAACGGAGTGTGAAGAACGTTGAAAAGCCGTTGCACCAGATTGCAGCTGCACAGAGATGGTATTATTGTTGGTGTTGGTTCAGTATAGAGTGCTTTGTTAAAGTTTGGAGCATAGATGATAAAATGAAATGCAATGTATGAAATACAGCTGCAACTAATGATTATTTTCATTTTCATTTTCATTTTCTTTATTAAACAATTAATTGTTTTTTCTCTAAAGGATCAGAAAACACAGAAACATCAAAATATCCTAAGAGTCTCGATTGTCCCACCAACAGTCCAAAACTCAAAAATATTCACGTGGAAAAAATCTTCTGAGAGATTTCTGAGAACAGAAACTATCAAACATTTGGAATTTGTGTTTTAAAAAGACTTAAATGAGTATTAAATTAATCCCTGATTAATTTTCTTTCATTCTACTGATCGATTAATCAACTTATTGTTGAATCTATAGGTATAAATGCTGTTCACAAAGTTTTAGAGCTCAAAATTAAAACATTTAATATCTCAAATGCTTGAAAATTGAACTTGTGATGAATGACGGACATGGCAGGGATTTGTTAAGAACAACTGTGCTTTCTGCTGTAAAATACTGAAGATTTGGCATTTGGTGCACTGCCTACACACAAATTAATTAATTCTGCAGTACAGTAAATTCTTCCTAAAACGTCCAAACTGAAACTGTATCTTCTGAGAACTGTAGACATTCATGGGAATAAGTCACACAGCTGGGTGCACTGTGTTTAAATTCTCATTAGAGCTCTTTCCTTTCCTTTACAATAAAACAAGCTCTTGGTATATCATGTGTGCCAGTTTGCCAGCCTCTCAGTACGTCTTCAGTTCCTTACATATTGTATACATTTGTGAATTGAAGTGATTTTCTATCTGACTCTTCCACATTCAAGCACAATAAATTAGAGCATTTCCCAATAATATTTTGAGTTAACTGTCGACTCCACAGTCAGAGTAATTAATGGCGCCAGGGGTCCTGTGAGAGTGGGACCAGCTGCGTGTTATGTCTTGTCACCAGTCCCATTCTGTTTAACACCTTCGGCCGCATCCCTCTCTTCCGATGCCAAGAGTACTGGCGGAGTACTGCGGGGTCTGAGGACTCTTTGTGCCCACCCTCAGAGAACAAACACTATTAAGACTCGACAACGTGCCCCTCTGCCCATCCCCAGAGTGCAGGCAGTGCCAGCGTCTGTAACTGGAGAACGGAGAGCAAAACAGCTGCTCCCAGTCTACCCTGCATCTGCCACAACTGTGATCTCATGGAACAAAGCGAGAATGCAACCACACGTTTTGACTCTGTTCAGTCACACTCCAGCCATTGTCCTCTCTCGCTCTCGCTCGTTCTCTCTCCAGCCTACCTTTTCTTCTTCTGGCATACTGATACACACCAAAACTATATATATATATATATATATATATATATATATGTATATATATATTTTCAATCCATCAACAGTCATTGTTCTGCTTTGTTCTTTTTCCCATGCAAGATGTTTTATATATTTAACTTTACTGTATTGTGAGACCTACAATCTCTCATGCTCTCGGCTTCATGCGTTCATCCTGTAAAGCAGTGGTGGACCCCAGTTGGTCGCCAAGGCCACTGGCTGGGTTTGGTAACTGCTGTCCCATAGACAGGTGCTTTAAACAAGCAGGCTGCATCTACCACTTAAACTGTGACCATCTGTTTACCCAATATGCTTAAAGTGTTACTATGCGTACTAAAGGAGTACTCCGGTGTTTTACTGATGCACTTTGATAAAAATCATCCAGCAGAGACTGCGATCCTGAATTTATGCCCTATTATGGGTGAGGCACCAAAAAGAAATCCTACGCTTCCCATAATGCATCAAAGGATAGTACTGAGCTGTCTCGACAGCAGGTTTGTAAGGCAGACGTTCTGTTAAAGATTTGCAGTCTCTCACCCCAGCCTGAGATTACTCCCAATTATGTCACTTGACCTTTCTCAAATTTTAAAAGCTCATCCAGACACACAGAGGACATTATGCAACTGTTTTCACAGGCAGTGTAAAACTCTGCAGGAGAACATTTCTGGGTGATTTTCAAGACTTGAGTTTTTCTTTACTTTACGACTGGTGTGTTGCAGTGCTACAGCAATTTTTATCTCTTAATACATAAATTGAGTCAAGCAACATAATGGCGACATATTTATCCTGGAATGAAGTGAACAAAACTTCTCGAAGGGAGTAGTCACATTTTACCTTCTTTTGTTGAATATTTCACAAGCTCACCAAATTTATTGCATATATAATACGCTTATATATATAAGCATATAATATGCAATTCAAATCCACTGTATTGAACAGTGTATTGAACAGTGTTGTGACAAAATGAACCATCAGTGAGATTGGAACAAACAAATATAAAAATTTGAGAGACTGGAAATATCCAGATTGACTGCATCAAACCAGCTTTTTGGTCACAATATTAGAACATTACTTCTTAAAACTTCAGGCTCTTTAAGTCAACTAATTACCAGTGTTTTCTTTTTCACAGCCAACGGCTGAAATCAATTGTTCTTGGACACAGTCCATTTGTTCAGAAAGCAAGCAGTAAAGGGCAACATTCATCGCCATATTCAGATCATTAGCAGCATTTCTGTGCCAAAGACAGTTTAATTCCTTTCATTCCGACTCAGAGAGTCAACGCTAATACAGTGTGAGTCTCTGGGAAATGAAAGCCAAAGATTTCAATTTGGAACTGACTCACTCTATTTCTCATTCACAGGTCCTTTAATGCTCTTTGACACTTTCTCAATGAGGCGTTGACAGCTGCTTTTGACAGCACACCTGAACACCACTCCCTACGTGGCTGCATCTCTTTACCCCACAAGAGAGTGAAAGGTATTTGGGAAACCAGTCGCTATCTTGGCACACGTCAGAGAATCGGCACTTATTTGTATCTCAGAAAAAGAAGTAACACTTCAACACCCGCCTGCAGTAAAAACAGTCAGTGCACTGGAGTGGAGGGCCTCCCGTGATCATCACAAGAGGTTTCGCAGCCTTCACACTGTTAATTGACTGGAAACTGAACTCATCTGTTGACAAGTGTGAGTGTGTTTCCTTTATCTTTTAAAATCCATTCATTTGTATAAACCTTCCCCGTCTTATCACTGGGCAGTTCCACACTATCAGGCGACTGGCCAGTTTAAAAAGCACTTGTTACAATGGACTCTTCATTTCTGCAATCGTTTCAGCTGCCTGTTTTAACAAGTGCCCTACCATTAACCCTACTGCCTACTGATACCACCATTTCGTTATACTATTAACTGGCCTGTGGGAGATATGGAAGCCTTCCATGTGGACCAGTGAGCTGATGAAGTCCACTGCAATACCAGTACAAAGACTTTCCATAACCATGTTAGCAGTCCCTTGTACTGAGGGACAGGAGTGCTTTGAGCTAAACATCAACATGCCCACATGCTCACAGTGACAATGCTACCATGCTGATGTTTAGCAGGTTTAGTGTTTACAATGGTCACTATCTGAGTTTAGCACGTTAGCAAGCAGGCATTTGCTAATTACATCTAATGCTCATGGGAATGTCATTAGTTTTGCAGGAATTTGGTAATAAAGCAATAAAACAAGTATTTGACCTGATGATGGTGCTACGTGAAAAATTTGCCAAAGGTATTACATTTAATCCTGAGGGGAACATATACTGTGTGTCTGGACCAAATTTTATGGTAATCCATGCAATAGTTGTCAAGACGTTTGACTAAAAATGTAAAATGTCAGCCTGCTGCTGGTGCAAAAATCAAAACATTTCTACACCACTTCAAGCTCCAATATGTTTGAATTATAGCCAGTCAAATTAATTTAATGCAGTCGAGGTACGCTGACAGTTTAGAGTCTTGTGGTTGTGAGCACTGGCTGGTATCCATCCATGGTAAATGTGCTTAAAGATATGTAACCACACTGTTGGATGTCTTAGCAGTGGAACAATTAAAGGAATTACAGATGGCAGCTTTAATTATATTCACCATCTATCTTGATGTATTTGCAAACAGCAAGACAAACCAAACAGGATTCTTTGTAACTCAGAAACATACAGGATATTTACATTTGTGCTTATTTAGACTCCTCCCAACTCTCAACCTTGGCTGGCAACTTTTTTTCTAATGTAGCTGAGTCCCTCTAGTACAGTTTAGTTTAATCAGGTTAGATGGATGCTGTGTGTTAGTCAGCAGCAGTGAAATAGCCACAACACACAGCCTTTATGTACAACAAGCTAATAATGCATAGACTTCTGGGACTGACATTTAAACTGGAAAACAAAATGGGCAATTCTGTCTTTCTCGGGCCAACATAACGACTCCACTATGAGCCATTAAATCAGCCACAAATTGGCCTCGGCTTGTATTTGCTTCTATAGTTAGATGTGGTGAGGCACGCAGCCAGGGTGGCTATGTGCCTGTAGGTATGGCAGAGTGTCAGTCCACCAGACAGCCTGTCTAGGAAGGATCAATACAGGATTACGGACAAATCCCTCCCTCCAGACCTGGGTTTTAACTGTGTACAATCCTCAAGTGTTAAAAGTTTTCCCTCATGAAGCCAGGTGATCCCAAAACTTTCCAGCTTGGCTGTCAGACAGGCAAATACATGAACCTTTTGCTTCTATCCATCACATTTTAACTTAAAACTACTCCGCAGAAACAAGAACACCAAATGACGTTTTCTAATTCACTGCTTCCTTGTAGGTGCCTTCGTTTGGGATGCATGTGTGTGTGTATATGTTCTGAGCCCAGTCTCTGGGCTGCCATCACCAGGTGTGCCCATGCAGGGAGTGGAAAAAGAAAGCAAGAGCAACAGGGGAAAGCTAGCCCACAATGCTTATTTGACATCACAGCGGAAGAGGTTGACTTTGCAGGCTCCAGTAATTCTAAATAACTAAAACAGATGATTGACAGAATGACTGACAGTCATGAGACCGTGCCCTGCGCTGCCTGGGAAAAATTCAGATTCAGACTAACCCATAATAAGATACATGGCCTTCATATTTTACATAATACTGGCAATGTTAGAAGGACCTGATCCTGAGCAAATAATTCCTGCCTCACTGCCTTGGTGGTTTTTAAATGGCCACAAAACAAACTTTGGTATTGTCCTTGGTTGCTGAGTCCTGAATCACTCTGTTCTACAGAGATAAAGTGACTTTTAAAACAGCCAGAGAGCCCTGCATGGCGTTTCATGTGCCTCTGGTGATTTTTTTTTTTTTGTTTTTCAAAATCACAGAAAATTCAAACCTGCCATGCATTAATGCATACAACATGTCATCTGTCTCCCAGAGGGGATTGTTAGGTCTCTCATGGAAAGCAGAGAAATATATATGTGAGTAGCTACACACACTATACTCCCCCCTAAAAGAAAACACACACACACTCACACACACAGGACATAATCATAGACAAAACAGTATTTGTTAATTGACAATGCAGATTTTTTTAAGCATCCCAAACCCTCTAACTAGACTGCCATGAAGGAAAAAATTATTGTCATTGCTCAGCTAATTCCTGAGCTTTTCAACTTTGAAAACAACACCGACAACCTATCTACAAGAGGGGAACACACATCTGCCTCATCTGTCAACACATCATAACTGAGCCAATAACAAACTCTGAGCTCAGAGTGAGGTGGTAGAGAGGTCAGTCGACTGTGTGTGTGTGTGTGTGTGTGTGTGTGTGTGTGTGTGTCTGAGCAGGAGGAGAAGAGGGAGAGGAGAGAATGAGAATGTCTATTCACAGCACGGATCTCCTCTCCTGCAGGTCTCTACGCTCGCGCTCCCCGACCCCCCTGGGAAGCGCAGCCACAGCGGGCAACCTGAAACCCATGATGTCATCCTCAGAGAGCACGGGCTACCGGCAGTCAGTGAGAAAGTGTACAAAACCCAAAGTCAACATCACACAATCACTGGGGTTAATTGTATTTACAGTTGAGCAGCTGTGGTGGATTAAGGGTTTCACCGATAAAGTACGGTACATGTGTAAGGAGAGGCAGAGAGGCTTTCGCTTGGGAGGAAAGTTGTCTTGACAATTATCCTACATTTGACTAAAAACTGCACACTGGCTTTTTGAAATGTTTCTGTTTTGAGCGATTAACACCAAGTGATCCCTGTATAAGGCTGAGAGTCTGCAGGTGTCGCAATCAGCTGATGTTTTCAGTGAATAAACTCACCTTCAACCTCAGAGGAGGAAGTCAGCAGTGAGATCACAAAGGTTTAGTCTTTTGCTGGAGGAAAAAGCTGCACATTCTTGCCTATCTGTGGAAAAAGAATCTCATTCTTAACGCCTGCTATATATACACGTATATATATCTTTTACATTTCCTGTGATACATTAACGATTGCACAGGTAAATTCTCTTTTCATATTGCTTGTGTGAAAGGGAGATTAAAGTTTTTACTAGCCTATGGAGGAGTGAACGCTGAGCTGGTGGAGGCTGACTGTACTCTCAAAGACTTAGCGAGTGCTCTCTGTACCTTGCCATATTGGCGAAAACTTGGCTTCTATTGCCACTTTCTCAAACACATTGGATTAAGATGGTCACTTTGATTTGTGTAGGTCTGTATTTGGAAAAGGTTAATGGTTCTTTTTTAAGTATATTTACAGAGCTGGCCTTCAAGTGTGTTCCTCTTTCAGCAAGTGGTCAGTGAATCTACTATTACATTATGTCAATATGCAATATTTAAAATAATGGGGAAATCTCTCAAGGTGAAAAAAAAATCATTATAAAATAGAGTATAAATCTTTATCTTTTTCCTCTCCGTGCTGAGATATGAGAGACAGAGAGAGAGACAGAGAGAGAGAGAGAGAGAGAGAGAGAAAGGACACAGGGTCAGACATGTCATCACGTGCAGCCCATGATGGATGGCCATTTCCTCCAACTCCACAGGTTCTCATAGAAGACTTCTGTCCCCAACATTATTTTAATGCTGGTGTGCAGGGCTGATACAAGGCTCAGAGATCATTCTTAGCCTGTTATACTCACCCAACACATGGTATGAGCCCTATATCCTTAAATAATCTACAGTAAAGCATCTGTATCCCTATCAGCTCCATGGGTATTACTCCACAGGTATCATCAATTCACTACAATATTTTCATAACCTGCTCTGTAATATAGGTATAGGTATTTGGTGATTCAATCCTACATAATCTTATTCATTATATTTAGAAAAGCATTCATGATCTTACTATATTTATCTACAGTTTTGTTCTGCTGTTGCATCACAAGCATACATATCAAACAGTGACCTCCTGAGCAGCCAAAACACAACAATCCTGACAAAACAACCTCAACCGAGCTCTGAAGTGTAACCATGTGACCCTGAATTCTCTCTTAACATAAGTTCATCATTAATGTAAGGATCCCACAGGAGGAAAATTTTGGATACTGACTTTTTCCTAAAATGTTTTCGGCTGAATTAGAACTGGGTAAAAAGTCACAGAAATGTCAGGATGATTGTCCGAAGAATGTTTATCATCACAGTTTTGGCTTTCGTATGACCTGTAGAGCTTCTATCTGGAGGCTCTGTGTGGAGGAATGTAAACACTCATGGCAAGCAATTATAGTCTCATTATGGTTTGTTTATGACAGTCATCTGTGGTTCTCTGCCTTTAAAATGAAGCCACTACTGTTAATTTGATCGCTGTAAGTAAAAGCAGGAAATGGCGAACTTGCATTTGATTGACAATTAACTGGGGGCGATTTCACACTTGCTTAACCGACAAAGCGCACTCACAGACCACTGTCTAGATGATAAGTTATGTACATTTGTGGCACACAAAAGCCATTCTTCAGTACAAGATGAATGTGTCATGCTTTCCTCCTCACACAGTACATTAACCCTGCACCCTCACTGGACAGCCCTGTGATCAAAGTCTGCCAAATTCCTTGGTGATGATTCCCCTTTTGGGTCCAATGTCAGGATCAGAGACTGGAGCAGAGACAGCATACTCAGTCAAACAAGCCATGTAACATTAATTTGCGATGCCAGATCTATTGCAAAGGCACACATGAATCCCTGTATGTGCACAGACTGACCAAGACAAGGCACAGAGACAGCTGCCCTGTCACCCTGTGTCTAATATAGATAGACAGTGGGTGAAGAAACGATTGGACGCAGTGGGGCGTCCATTCAGCTCACGGGGGGTTGAGAACATCAAGATGATGATGAACTCCGTTTGTACCCAGTTCACAGTGTAAACTTGTGTCTGTGGACAGGAGAAATACAGCCTGCTTGGGTTTCTGCAGAAACATATCAAATGAAAGGGCAATTCCAAAGGAGTTCAAGAACTGTATCTTCAAAATCTGCCTATAAAAATGATTTATGATTTTAAAGACAGACAGTGGTTGCATTTTCATGCACAACAATAAATTAAACTATAACATGATTTAAGAATATTAGCTTAGTTTAGCATAGCATACAGACTGGAAACAAGGGGGAATCAGCTAGAAACACACTCGCAGGGCATTTGATGAAATGTTAAAATGTTTGCAGAGAGGACAGTCTGACATTGTAACATGTCGTAGAGGGGAATTTATGCGATTAAAGGAGCTATTTGTGAGTTTTGCTTCTGCTACATAACTAGCATTAGCGTTAACAGCTGTTTATTTACCAGTTTTGTCAAAGGCTTCAGCCATTGTTACATTTACAAGGGTATAATACGCCCTCTGAGCGGCACTACTTCTTCAGGGCAGCCTGGATGTTACAGTGGCTCGGTATCGGACAATGACGAGACAGTCCGACCAAGCCGAGGCTAGCTGGTTAGCATGCTAACTTCAGTACAAGAAAAGAGATGACAGAAATAGAAACAAAACATTAGGGTTGTTTTCCACTGCTGGAGACAACTCTTGGTGAGTAAAGGAATGAAGTTTGATGCTGAACTTGCAATGTTTCTTCTAGACTAGTAAGTTAACATTTCTTAATGCTAATGTTGGCTGTGTAGCGATAAAATAACTCACAAATAGCTCCTTTAATGCTCTGTAAAATGGAAAGAGAATGATCAGTCGAATGGTCATACATTATCTAAATCTAAACACAAGACACAAGAATAAAAGGTCTCGACCGCTAAAGAAAATGGACAACATTCTTGTATCTCACCTGTTCCTTCTGCCTTGCTTTCAGATACGTACTCTCAGTAGGCTTCACATGTAGTACACTTGACACACACTTTGAGTGTGTCATTCCAGACATGTTTACACAGACGTAGTTAGATCTCATAGTAGAAACCCTGTGGGCTTTGTCTTTGCCAGAGGATCCGCCAACCCCTCCTTACATCCCTACATCCCTCAATCCCCCCTTGTCCTTCTGAACCCTGGGGAAGGTTCAATTTTAGGGACTAAACTCCGGCTCGGCCCCTCAGGACTGTCTGTCTCCCTTTGCTGTATTTTGCTTGGTTTAGGTCAATTTACTGCCTGCAGTTATACTGTTACCAGTAGACTGTCAAGCCACCATGAGAATATTCCCACAACACACTCACATAGATGGTTTTCATGATCTGCAGCTTACACCGACACTGAAACCTAATAAAACAACACTGAGGAGAACCTAAATGAACGCTGCCAACTGGCCTTATTGACAAGACTATTAGCTTTACTCTGTTGTTGACGTTGGTTTGACGTGATGCCTCATCATCAGTCAGACTTGAACACCTTGGAACAGTCCCAACCAAGCCTAACCCAAGAAGCTGTAGTCAGGTCTGGGAACACAGCCGCCACCGGGCCCCGTCCGCGCGGAGACAGCGTCCAAAAAACTCTGCCTCCTCTCTGTCCGAGCCTGTCAGCGTGACCGAGGCCCTCCTGTCTGTGATTGATGACTGGAGTTCTGCATATTTCTGAAGCTGACACGTGCTGGCTCTGTTGGCTTGGAGTTGTCTCTGCTCTGTTTAGTTTACATTATTCTTATTATTTCTCTGACCAAGCCTGCTGTTGAGTGCATGCATGTGTGTGCGTGTGTACATGTGCGCACACAGGGAGGGGTTTTTCCATGCCCTCAGTTGTCCAGGTATGTGTAATGAAATCTTGAGTTCTGTTTTGAAAACCATGGGAGTTCCAGTCATTTTCACATTTGAGGTTTTTCTCTCAGCTCCCTTCTTCTCCCCTTCCCTCTCTCACCCACTCGTACTCCCATGGAACAGTCCACCCAAGGTTACTTACTGCTTAATTTGAAGCACTTTCAAAAAACTAAAATAAACACAGGTTTTAAAAGATGGGGAACACCCAGCATCTTGACCATTTTGTGTCCAGAAGCAGAAAACAGTTCTTAATTGTAGAAAAACTGTGTGTGTCTGTCTGTATGTTGAGGATAAATCAAGCATTTTCAGCTCAAACCCGAATCAGGAAACCAATAAAGCCACAAAATGTTGGCACTTGAGACAAAAGTCACTTATCTTGCAATTTTTTGCCAGAGAGAGTTTTGCACTAAAAGCCTGAGTAGTCATTAATTAAACTTGATCTTTGAGAAAAGTAAAAGAGAACCAAGAGGGCCATTGCTCAAAGGCACAGTACGCAGGTGGAGAAAAGAACGAGCAGCTGTTCACTAACACAAATACAAGCACAATCATGCAAACACACATACGTGCACACACACACCTCATAAAATGTTAGGGAGTTAACTCTAAAACAGAGTTGTGCTTGTGATAAAGGGCTGTTTAAACCAACACACTACTCTATCTAAACCAACAGCTACTCTTGTATCCCTTTTTCCTCAAAGTGAGAGTACTGGCGGTGAATATTCATCACCCTCTCCATACTGTGTCAGCACATGATAATGTGGTTGATGTGTGTTGACAAGCAGAGGACGGAGCTCATTCAGACAGACAGACATGAGCTCCACTCCAGTCTTTGTCTCTTATGTTGGTCTGATGCTGATTAAATGGACAGGCAAGTGTTACAGAGTATCTGCAATATAATTCCCTACATCTACGGGCCTGATACAAGCAACCGTGTTACTGAGTACGATGTAAACACCTCTGATAAACTGAACTATGTATATAAAATGTCATTGTGTTATGCGAGTTATCTGAGAGTCTACTGTATTGAAGGCAGCTGACCATTCATTTCAGCTACGAACGATACGCTTTTGATAGACAAGCATTCACGTAGCAAAAAGGCCAAAGCAAACGAGAAAGCATTTCATCCACTTGAAACTTTCTCCTGATGCTTAAATCCTAATCTGTGTATTCTGGCATTGCCAACGTGCACTTGTATGTGGCCATTCATGTGTGACTGCAGCCCCACATGTGTGGCTACGTAGCTGTAATTAACAGCTGTGTCTGCTCTTGAGCACCTGCAATAACAATCCGGGCTGTGGCAGGTTAGTCGAGTGCTACTCTCTCTCTCTCTTTTTATTGTAATCCGATCCAGCCTCTCCTCTACGTAAAGCTCTCAGGGGCCAGACTCGGAAAGACAAAGAGAGGAGCCAATGTCTCCTCAGACTGGATTGAAACCTCACCTAAAGATGAAGGACACCGATGTGGCTAACTCGATTTGAAGAACAGAAAAAAATGTTCTGCATGTCTGCATCAAGTCAAGTTTGAGCTATTTCCAGAGTTGCCAATAGGGTGTCGACGACATGGCTGATATCAATCTGATTAGTCAGTTCAAAGTCTTCAAAAGCATTCAATCAAGCTGCTGAAAAAGTGTTTTTTCCCCACATGAGGCCAAACCCAACACAACCTTGGCTAATTCATTCAAGGAAGTCTGTAACTTTTCTTTCACTAATGTCATCAGGCCCCTAAACCACAAACAAAGCACATAATTAAAGAAACTTAATCACAATTACAAACACTGCTACCAAGGTGGGTCCTATTAGCCTGAATGTCAGTTACTATAACAGTGTATTTGTAGCTATAAAAGAGGTTGACGTGAGACACCTTATACAGCTCAAATGATCTCTGCAGAACTCTCCACAAGAACTGGTATAAAAAAATAAAGAGAAAAACCATTGGAAATGTCACTGGGGAAAAGTCTGGAAGATCTTGACAACTGATGCCTCACGAACTGCTTCAACAAAGAACCACAGCTGTCACAAGCTGAAACGACCCACTGGGGATGTGACAGGCATACGCCGCAAATAGGGGTTGAAAACTACTGCAAACTGATGTCCAAGCTACAGCAACACGACTCACCTTTTGTTTGCAATAGTAATTTAGTTAATCCAAAGTTAAAGTCCTTTTCATGAAGTGTTGACATGAGTATGACACCTGTCACCTGTTTTGGCTGGCTCCCTAATCCTGCAACCGATGCCAAAACCTATCAGGGATTGCATTGTGATGTAGTGTTGCGTGTGAGTGTGTGTCTGTGTGTGTGTGTGTGTGTGTGTGTGTGTGTGTGTAGCTTGTTTCAAGATAAAGCATTGTGCTATTGAGAGCCACAATAGATGCTGAAAATACACTCTCTTAAACATCTGACAGACTGTAGACAGATGACAAATATGTAACACTAATATCTCAGTAAGTGTGTTCCTGTTTATTATTCACTATTGCGAGGTTAAAGGTCGTATTGTTTTTACTCGTCCACAGACACGTCCACACTCCATTCTGTCCTGCTTGCTCCAGGATGTGAGTGAGTCTTTAATTAACGGATTAGTGTTGATAAGAGATTTCACTCTCAGGGCGGACTCACCTGATATGATCTATGCAAACCCAGCTTCTTCTGTACCGTCACTGCCGCATCCTCCTCATCCTCCTGTATCCCGCGGGTTTGAAATGCAAAGCGCTGATGTCAGCACATTTCCATGCGGACGGCCTCACAGGTACGACTCTAAATGCTCTCTCTGCCCTCTCCTGAATCTATGGGGAAAAAAAAAAAAAAAAAAGTCACATATGAAACCCATTTCACCATCTGTCATCAGAAACACAGGGCTGAGCAACAGGAAAAACATGAACAAGAGAGAAATTGATTTCATCTGTTTCTCCATCTCCGCTCTCACAGCCTGAGTGGCACTCGCTGTCACTTGCCATTTCGCCGACGAGCATGACGCTCAATTGCAGAATCAGATACGGTGCAGAACGAGGTCTACAGTAGGACGGACACACTAAAAAAAAAATATGAACAAAGCTTTTGAGACTAGTCTGTTGAAAGATCAAACTGTCAGGGGAGATCTCGTTGATGTGTTTTGAGTGCGGTGAAACACAGAACCCCTTCTTTATACAGATATAAGGGATTAGGAACTTTAAAATTCCCAGAAAAGAAAGAAAGTGTCATAAAACATATTCCACTAACCCTGGGCCAATATTTTATCAGCGAAATAACACTGAGTCACAGCTGGGTACGGTGCTGAACACAGCGAGGAGTGTTGAATCTTGGACTTTCCCTCGCAGATGAAACAGGTGACTTATACTGTGATTCTGGGTGGTCCGGCTGACCTGTCTTTTCTTAATAAACCGCTAAGTTAGAGCATAATTATTGGTTGACATTCTGCCTGCTACCTGCTCGTCAAACGCGTGTATGTGTGTGTGTGTGTGTGTGTGTGTGTGTGTGTGTGTGAGAGAGAGAGAGAGAGAGAGAGTGAGAGACACTGTGTTTGCGACAGTGCACACTCTAACACTAGATGGGACCACCATTCTCAAAACGTGTACAAAGTTAAAGCGATCTTCCCATGCAGAAATAATATTTGCATAACTTTATTCTTTGACTCTGTGCAAGTCTCGTCGTTTTCACATCACACATGCTCACATGCATGCACGCACAACAAACACACACACACACACACACAGCTGTCTTTTATTTGCCAGGATCCAGACGCAGATACAGTGTGAACTTTAACACACAGATTCTTGACATTCTTTACGGGTGTGAGTTACTCTCCAACTCAAACTGGTGCTTGGCTTCGGCCCCTGCCAGCGGGTCACTGTCACAGAAGGAGCCGGAGCGAGAGCCTCTCGCACATATACAGGCTACTATTGTCCTCTCTGGCTACAGTAACTCTGATTTTCACGGCGCTGCGTTGCTTCGGCTCCTGACTGTACACTGCGGCTCTGTGTTGGAGCTGTGTCAGCATATTTTGCTGTTTATGATGGGTTCCTGTAGTGGCAAGTTCATTGCTTAATGTAAAAGGAATGCTAATTAAATGATGCAGCACGCCTGCTCACTGTTGAAATCAAGGGGGCAAAAATATACAGTTTGTCCATGGCCTCGCCAGAGACTAACAATGACTCTTTGTGCTCCCCTCCACTTAATACGTGTGCTAATATTTCAAAATGTCTCTATAGATTTGACAGCAATAAGGGGCTAAAATAATATAAAGAACAATGTCCAAATCTGTTATATAATTCAGTCAAAACTGTGGCATTATTAACTGCTTCATCTTCTATGCACATGAACAGACATTCACCAGCCCTGCGCTGCTATGATAAATCATTCAGGTGAAATTAAAGCTTCTGAGAGTTTCTAAAATTTACTACTCTCTATCAGATGTTGATCTCGTTCATTTCCGGCACTCGGGTCAGCAGACGGACCCTGCGTCTAGCCTGATACTTTAGTGGAGAAAAACAGGATTCTATTATAGTCAGTGTGGTTTATTTTACATGGCCATCCACAGGCTAAGCAGAAAGTCAATTAGCTCGCCACTTTGGAGGCAAATTGCTGCCGAGACGAAATTACAATCTCAAAACACACAAACAATCTCCCACACACACACACACACACACACACACACACACAAACTCAGGATCAGCCCTGCCAAATACTACATCTACTGCAGGAAAATCAACACTCAGTCTATCGTGATCAATACAGCTTTTAGGCTTTGGATTTCACTTTCTTCACAATATTATCGGTTCGGAGCATCAAGTAAGACCACTTCAAGTTACATTTGAGAGTTTACATGAATCGATACATCTCAACCAACAACCAAGAAAGTGCAGATAAACGTGTGTGATGTCAATCAATTTAGGAGAATAAAGTACGTCTAAAAGTTTTAAAAATAGACGATTCAGTCAAACAGAGATGCAGAGTGCTCGAGAGTTTGTCTCACCATCCAAACACGGGAGATCAGAAAGCATCCTGTCACCGTAGCCAGCCAGAGCTCCAGCACTCGTCTTTCTCTGGAAGAAAAAAAAAAAGTAGAGTTTTGTGAAGGAGCTCATGTGTCTGCCATCTATGACTGAAAGGGCTGAGACTAAATTTCAAGCTCAGGTCATTTCCTTACTTTGACTTTTCACGCAATCATGCAAAGTAGTCCTTACCCTCTTCTGTTCTTCATCCTGTACCTCATTCTCCCTCTTTTTTTCTTCTGCCCCTCTCTCTCTATCTCTCTCTCTAATAACAGGATGTCGGCTTTCTCTCACATGGTTGCCGACCTTCCAGGCAAAGAGCAGATGCTGTTTGCAGCTTTTAAGTAAATCCCGTTGTTACCCACATTTGTCTCTTGTCAGTGACCATCGATGAAACAGTGAGCGCGGCATCTGTGCTTTGGTCTGGGCGCTGAATTAATTGTGAAAGAGCCGGCGGACCCTATTGGTAAAAGGGAGATTACAACTAAGTGGAACAAGATCAGCAACCTGTACTTCCTAGCTGATGGGAGCCAGACGAGGCAAAGGATAAAACTACCGGTGATCGTAATGACAGTCTATCTTGATTTCAAACTTAAACTGAAGATTTCTGGGGTGTGCGCCACAAAATGATCGTCTCTATCCATCATCCGGAGAGGGATGAGGCTGTCTGGAACAAATACAAGCACAGGCCTGCGTCCCAGGCAATATCTGTGTTGTTACAAAGAAAATAACGCTGTGCGATTGTGTCTTTCCTTTGGTATGTATCGGTGTGCATGCACGGGAGACAGACTACAGACTGTTAGTGCGTGGGAGGAACAGCAGCCACTGGCAGAAATCACTGTGAATGACAGCTGGAAAAGCCATACCTGTGGAAAGCCTTGATACGAGATGCTTCTCCATCAGTGTGTGTTCGTGTGTGTGTGTGTGTGTGTGTAGAAAAAAAGACATCATGAAAAAATATAATGTCTTAGCAGCTGGAAAAGAAATCAAGTAAAGTCTGTCTGCGACTGAATCTCTGACAGTTTGTCTCTGCAGTTCCACCTTTAGCTCTGTCTGACAGTCACTGTGCTCATATCACATGACAGACTGCTTAAAGCAGAAGTGTGAGGTGATAAACTCAAAACTTGAGTGTTATGTTTCTTCCGTCTTCAAACAGAAATCTAAAAAACATGAGTGTTCCTCAGTCTCACATCAGTCTCTGGTATCTTCACATTTTCTGACAAAAACCGCCCCCCCCCACGTTCTCCGTCATTACCTGGCTACTCCTGAAATACTGCTCCCATTGAGCTTGTTAATATGCACCAAATATCTCTGCTCTGATTGGCTGGGCTTGCTTCCTGCAATTATACGGGAGGAAACTGAGGTGAGGGGTCACAGCTTGCTAAGTTTAGCCCTGTGGACAAACCCAGACTGAGGCCAGTATCTACCTAGATCATGAGTGTTTGCGCACAAGTTTTTGTGCATCCAAGAGTGCAGCTGTCCCTGTGAGGAGCTGGTGTCCTCATTTCAACAGGTTTGTGCTGTTTGTGATTGTCTGATTACATGTTTAAGGGCAGGCAACCACATGTGCTTAAAATACAATAATCTAGTAAATAATATATATACACATGTACGGCTATTTTATGTCAGTTGAGAGTTTCATAATCTTTCTGCAGCCACATTTCCATCAAGCTTACATCATTTTGAAATGTGTGATGTCTCATCATCCTTCACTTTTCCATTTGTGCTGGTTTCATGGATAGAAGTCCATTAACCCATCCACAAGTGAACACACTGATTCTGATTCATATGTGAACACTCTGCGTGCTGTTAAGTATAAAATTTTAATCCCTCTAGATTACTGTTAGTCAGCATGACACTGCATATAGAGATCTGTGAGGACTCCACATCACAGCCATTTTTAACAAACAGGCCTGCCATCACACTGCTGCCACGACTGGGCCTTACAAGATGAATGCTGGTACATTTCACACACACGCACACGCACACACACACACACACACACACACACACACACACACACACACACACACACACTCACACACTCACATACTGTGTAAGCCATCAGTGCCAGAAAGTCAGACAAGCTGAAACACTTGAAGCTTGAGTCTGTGGTAGACCACAAAACACCGCCTTGCCATGCACGCTCACTTGACATGCCATCCTCATCGTGTAAGACTAATGACGGGCGTTCCTCCTGCCAGGAGCACAGCCAGGGCAAGGTCTGGGTGGTGGTGGGTGGTGGTGGATGGTGGGTGCTGGTTTGATCGCTCTCTGTGTGTCTAATATTACCCAATAAACGCTCACTCAGCTCTGCCTCAATGAGCCTCTGTGTCCTGCAGCGGGTTTCACGGCTTGATGGTGCATTCAAAGACAACACCACAGACCGTGCATGAGGTGCAGCAGGTTGAGCACGGCCGCTGAGATGCTGATGTAAACATCAGGACTTTAGTCGTGTCACAGACATCAGCTCTGGTTCACTGACTTGCTCGGTGATCAACTGCAGAGCACAGACAGGTTTTGTGTAATGCGTTCAACAGTTAAATGTTGCCATTGACCCAATGCCACTATACACCGACTGGCAATGGCGTCTTTAGCTCGCTGCCAGACATTAACACGCATGTACAGGGCGTCAAAGCAGTACACTTCATTCCATTTTTTTCCTGCACTGTATTTAACGCTACACTGACTGAGCACAACAATCATATTATATAAATCTGAGCTTCAAAGTTCAATCTCACTACAAGGTCCATTTGGTAGCTTTCGCACATATCACTTGGTCTTTATCAGCATTTTTATCTCATAATTCAACTTTTAAGTTATCACATGATGAGATTTCCTGATGGTCACTAATAAAAAAAAACTCTATGAAAAGCGTCTAAAATGCACTTGGTGATGAAGATTATGTCATGTATACGAAATATCCCAAACAAGCAACTGAATGCAGTAAAAGATACAGAGGAATAAAATAAAGCACACCTGCACCTTTAATCACCCATTTGTCAACACAGGTACCCCATGTCATATGTCATATCGTATGTTATTGACGGAGGTTACTTGTTCATCTACACCTGCAATGCAATCCTTGTGGAAAATAAATAAAAACAACGATCACATAACAGCAATCTTGACATTAAAATGACTAATATATTAATGGATAAGTTCATAACAAACAAGACACTAAGAATTCAGCAACATATTTTGAATTTACCTTCATCACTTTAACTATTACTGTCAATAATGCTCAATCAAAGCACAGTCAGTTAATTAAAACGTCTATAAACTCAACCCCATCTTATATTAAAGCAATTCTGGGAGCGATACTCTCCCCCTCAGACCAGGCATTAAGATGCACTGAGTGGCGATCATGGCACCAACCACTGATAAGCATCACCATCACCATCACCATCATCATCACCATCATCATCACAGCAGTTACTGTCGGGGGTCCCGCTGATCGCCCTGCAGCTGCCGCCAGTATCAAAACTCAAGCTCAGGCAGCTAAATAAGCACTTGAGCTGAATTCTGGCGAACAGCAGCGCGGAAAACAAATCGCAGATCCCCTCCGCTTTCACAGAGGAGCTTGATAATCACAACCGCAAGACCACCGCTGCAGATCCGACACACAGCGAGGTTTCAGTTTGTTAAGCCAAAGTAAACTTACCGTTTTCCCTCACGCTTTAAACCCGCATGATTCCAAGTTTGTCTTGATTTGAACAACCACTGCGCCGTTTATTTGCATGTGTCCTTCTGTCTTCTGGCAGAGTTTTCCAAGTGTTCCACGGCTGTTTTTTTTTTTTTTTTTTTTTTTTTTGAGGCTGGTTAAATGTCGAGTCGTCCTGCGCACAGCTCCCACCTCCGACGTCTTGGAGAAGTGCACATCAGTACGCTCAGCTCATCTCTTGCTGTAGGTACATTTCCTTACAATAACACACTCCTGTTGTCTGTCATTCTTGAATTATGTGACTGTGTATATCCACAACAGAATTGTTATTAGTTATTAGATAGGAAAGAATGCACCAAGTGTCTCTGCGCCTGGTGAGCGCTGTTTCTCCTGTCCCTATGGAGATGTGTACTCTCCCCCCCCCCTCCTCTTACTGCAGGTGAAGTGTATGAGGCAGCTCGTGCTGGTGCCTGTCTGCCTTTCTGTCTGAATAATTACTGTCACAACTACAGATTTATAAATCTATAATACACATAGGAGCCATGATGCATCATTTCTTTCTGTGCATTGACAAACACATAAAAAAAGGACATTTGCACAAACAGGGTATTTGCAGGAGAAGAAGAATTCCTTTTGAATGTTCCAGTCCAAGGTCAGCCACATTAACTGGGATAAGACAGTGTTAAAGAGCTACAACATAAGACATACTCGAGAGCTTTGACATTGTTGAACCCTTTTATTTGAAATGAAAGTAAGAAGAGAAGTGCTTATTTATCCACAGTGTTCACTGAGAAAATATCCATTACACAAATACAAATACATGTTTTTTTTGTTTTTTTTCTATGCATAGAAATTGTGCAAGACAAAGCTCACAGCAGCTTCTGGAAGTATATATTAAAATAGTTTTGTGTTAATTGACTGAAATCTACCAAACATCATGCATTTTCATGTCAGGAACTAGTTAAATGAAGTAAATTTTCGTGAGGGTATTCACTACAAGCATGCTCACTAACCATTTTGTTCCTGAATTACAGGCATTGAAAAATATACATAAACAGCAGAGCATCACTACTTGATCTGTCTTGTCATCGCAGAGCCCTTTCAAAATACTCCTGGACTGAACTCATTTTCATGCGTTAACTATAAAGCAGGGCCAGCAGTGTCAGATTTACACACTGCTATGCATGTTACTACTGATTTGTGCTTTCATTTACTGGGAGTGATTAAATACAGCATTACTTTAAAACAATAAAAAAATAATAATAAAATTTCCCATTTTTTTTCTGAAGGCTAGATACCCATAAGTCTTTTTGACTTGAATGGTCCCTGCTTACAAATAAATATATTTTTTTCCCCTTAAATAATCCTAATTTCTAAACCTTGCACTCACTTTAGTAACACATGGCATAGCTTAACTCGTCATCATTTTTTTTTTCCAAACATGTGACCCCTGAGGGGCTCAGTAGGTCATTGCAGTAAACTACATGTAATGTATCCTATTCTGTGTTAAACAAAAATGCCTATCGAGAGCTTAACACACCACCGCACAAATAAAAAGCCCAGCTAAAACTCATGTATTAAAATCCACTTGCACAGATATAGAACTGGCAGAGGGGGGCTAACAGTGTATTCAAATGTACTCCTGCTATTCATCCAAAAAAAACCAAAAAAACACTGAAATGAAATAACCAATGAGAATGGTGAATTAAAATACTAGCGTAAAAATAAAGCTTACAGTGGAACATCTGACCAAAAGTTATTCTAACAGATAAATCAGATCAGTTTTACCATCTGACTGAAATATAGATCGCTGTAAACTGACACCGTTACCCTCTCCCGTCTGATTCACAGAGGCAGGTCAGATGTTGACAGTGTGGGCATGTTTCTTGCACAAAGGCTTGTCTTTTTTGGAGAAGAATGCCTGACCCTCCAGACTAGCAGAGCAGACCTGTGGAGAGAGCAGCGTTGTTATTCACACAATATTCTCAACATTCTCTCATTTTTGAATCCAACCCTTGTCGTTGCTGGGAGTGAAGTCGTCCCCCTGACCTACCGCGCACACAAAGCAGGTGTCATGCCAGGTGAATCCTAGAGCGTCCAGGAACTTGTCCCCTGCCTCGATGGGGAAGTCACACCCATGGCAGTTGGTCCCAAACAGGTTGTAGTAGTCTGAGTAAATAGTGCATTGACAACATCTTAGTCTATTTGCATATAAGGTTGTCATTACAAGATCTTATTTGGGCTTCCTGCTGTACCTTTTTCACAGTATGGCCGTCCATCCTCCATGTGAAACATGCTGCCTCTGATTGGCTGCTGGCAGGCAGTACAGACGAAACAGGACACATGCCAGGTCTGTTTCAGGGCATTCATGACTTCCTGCAGAGAAAATATAAAATAACAAATGAGGAACAGCTCTTAATATCATAGTCCTAATGTGATCAAAGTTTTTTTTAAATAGTGAGGACAGTAAACATTGTTTTTGTGAATGAAACAGACTCAAACCTTTAAGGTTACCATTAAGGATCATATTGTTTTCTTATCCTGTAGATGTAGTTGGATTAAGAATATCATTTTATATCTAAATCCCAGTTCTTGTTTGAACGAGAACATCCACCCAGACCTTACTAACATATAAGGTACAAAAGATAATATACATGGGTTGCATTTGTTTTAATAGTTAAATTAAAACATGAATCTGCAGTGTGTCCAATGGATGAATCAGTCAGTCTCTGCTTTACGTCTTTAAATGATGACAGCGACTGATAAGTACAAGTAGACTGAACCAAAGAACGATAACCTTTCAGTTTTACAACTCACCCCCAGAATCTTCTGGTTGCAGCGGGAGCAGGTGGGAGCGAAGAACTGCTCATAGCAGCGTTCGCAGTACACCTGGCCCTTCTCCTCCACAAATCCACGGTCTGCCAGGGAGGAGTGGCAGTGAGCACAGTTGAATTCCTCAGGGTGCCATGACATGCCCATGGCCACAAGGAATGGGCCCCTGGTGAAAAGAAGCGAGGGGCAGAGGATTCCAGGAAAATTACTCAAATATATAAATAATTAATAATAAAAAAAACATCTGACCACTAGATTTAAACTTTTAGACAATGAATCTGCGCAGTGCAAGTAGAATTTATCGTTTATTATTTTATTGTTCTAAAGTTCATATTGTAAATGCATTTTTTTTTTTTTTTGCTAGTTACCTGATGACAGTGTTGCACTTGTTGCACATCGGGGTGCGTGTACCGGCTGGGATGTGCTCAGCCCGCTGAACCACAGAGTTGAGGTCCTCTGGATGTGGCTGTGGGGTGGGGCGGTCCGGACCTTTGGGAGCAGGATTGGTGACTTTGCCAAATGAAGGAGCTACCCCACCCTTAGGAAAACCTAAGTCAGCAGGGAAAATAATGTGTCATTGTTCAAATGGAAAAATACCTGGCCCAGCGTGAATGTATGAGATAAAGCATTAAACAAAACGTATTGTCCCGAACTAAAAATAGAGCAAACAATCAAACAAACCATCAATACACTTTCTTGTCATAAGAATTGTAGTTTTCTTCCACGAATACACGACTTTCTCCACTCATTTCTTAGCATCACTGGACCAGAACATATGTGCACATTTTAGGTGTGTGTAGCCAGATAATGAATGGGAATGATTTGATGATCTTTAACCTCCATGCCCAAAGCATGAGACAGCTGGGCTGGACAGAGCCACCCCACCCTCCACGGACAAGGGATTGATTTTTCCCTCTGAGGGAAACAACACATTCCCATAGTCAGAGCAGACACCTGGAAAAATAATCCCCCTCTAGGATGCACAGTTTTTCCTTCTCTTCTTTTTCGCATTCAGGACGGAGGTCAGTGCCGGCCACCCTCAGAGGGAGTGCTCGGGGGGTTGCGGGGATTGGGGACAGAGACTCTATTGAAATACAGCACCATTATCAAAGACTTGGGAGGTCAAAGGACAAGTGCTCCCGAAATTTCCTCGTAACAGTGAACAAACGAACTGAATAAACAGAACGGGGAGCTAGCAGGGAAGAGAGAAACGGTGAGAGTGTGTTTAATAAGAAGAAAGAAGTTGGGTCGGAGAGAGACATGGCCTCGAAATAGTGATAAAAATGTGATTCTCTGAGATATTTTGCTGGTTGATAATTATTGTCCAAAATAATGTTTCTGTTATGGTTCATTTGATGGCCTGCTCTTGATATAAATACACTTGACAGCTGCTTCCTGTGAAAACATCAAACGTGATTATCCCTAAAATTTGCAGTGTCTCTCACGCCCGACCAGGGCCATAGTTACCACTGAGAACACTGAGCTGATGTCCTTGGTATATTTGGGGGACTTATAACCCTGGGGGTAGTTTACAATCGAAAACTTACAGATGGTTGGCACTTCATAGACAGATTCCAATCATCTTACACTCAATATGTTTAGATACGACTACGTCTAGTTCATCAAAATAATGAAAAAAGGATTCCTTATTTCCTCACCAGAGCTATTAGTGTCAGTATGGAGGGAAATAACATAACGTACAGAAAATAGAATCAACAGGCAACTGAAAAATATGGCTATGTGCCCTTCCCAAACTTATATGAAAAAATGTGTTAGTAGAGTGCTGTGTTTGTTTCACTGTCATAGTCAAATAATGAAAGTGACTAGAGTACAAAATAACAAAAAGCATCTGTATTATGTAGCTAAAAAAGTTAGTTCAGAAGAGAAAAGACTGTTCAGGAAAAGAAATGCAAATGATGCAATTTACTCCTCAGATATTAAACAGATCTTTTTATAGTATGTATAACATTTAAATGTGATTGTACCATCTTTCTTTTTCTTTTTTTTTTCAATGAAATGTACAGCCTAAACATTATGCTAATTTCCATCTTTAGAAGGTGCCAGCAGTTAAACTGCAGAAATGATTTAGTTATGTAAATAAAATGAGAAGGTCACATTTCACATACCACATATCCCAGCCCCATTCCACATGGTCACTATGAGATACGTGCTTGTTTACTCGAACTCAAGTATGTGTTAATCTGATGAATAACACAGCCAACAGAGAACTAACTGTGGCTTCTCCTACCCTCTCCCTGTGGCACCTTTCAACAGCCATTTCTTAAAAAGGCCTCTGGAGAACTACGTTAGGGCACATAGTGTATCTGTTCATGTATGAGTGCATACTTGTGTCTTAGTATTGCTAATAATGACCCCTGACTGATGCCTTTCAGTGAATATTTATCCTGACCACCTCGGGGTCTCGTGGCAGGGATTTGTGTATTTTAACAGCAGCCTTCACACAAAATAAAATACATAATTCTCAATTTCACAATCTATTTAACTAAGGCGATCTCGGGAAAAGCTAATAATCTGAGCTCATTAACGGAATACCTCAGGTTTTTATAGAGCTCATAATCTTAAATGGCTTAGTGTTAGGTATTAAACCTGCAATAAACATTACAGCTGAGCAGCAGTGATTTTGAAGAATGGAGCTGCCCTCTATAGGCTGAAATAAGCGACTACACATACTTTTACATTCCTAGCAGAAGCAGAACCACAGTCATTCAAGTGGCAGTAAATAACAGACATTGGTAAGGATTTCTGCACAGCATATGATACCGTACCTGGTGGACCTCCAGGCTGGAAGGAGGGCTTGGTCTGCGCTACAGGGCTCTTGAATGTGGAAGCGGGGACAACGTTGCCATTCCTGGGTGCTGCTGCAGATTTGGAATATGTTTTCGCTGCAGGCGACGTGTACATAATGGGAGTGGCTTTGTCAACTGCCTCACTACGAAACAGATACACACACATCATATAAACCGTAACTCACAACAACAGACTCACACATATAAATAAGATAGAAATCTTTGAGTGGAACTGTGTCTCCTGTACAGAATACTGCTTAGTGTGACCTGGTCAATCTGCAGGTCCTTCTAAACATTACAATCAGTGAGTTGGAGTCTCAGTGACACATGTAAACAATCAAGACAATTATAGGGGCACTTTGTAATAAGCCTATATACTCCTGCTCACTGTCCATAGGGTTTTTTTTTTAACTACTGACATAAGGGAACAATTACAGGTGGTGAAGCCATAGTATCTACTGTACATGCAGCTCATCCTCCAACACTACCCTTCATTTGATCATTCAGCAGGAGGAGATAGCCAGGGGTGTAATCTTAAAAAAGTGGTTATTGCTTTTAATCTCCTGACACAGCAGAGACAGAGACACTCCGATGCAGTGGGGGTGTCTTTTCCCGTGGCAGTACAAAAATGTTAAGTGCCGCAGTATATTTTAGGAGAAAATGAGAAGTGCTAGTCTTTCTGGTCACCACCCCTTATAAAATTTCACAGCTTTTCATTTCCAGTTGACAATCTCCTGTAGGCGGCCAAGTGTCCAAGCAAAATGAAGGCTAAAAACTGATGTATTGTTGCGTATATTTCTCAACTAGTGAAGATTTAACACTATAACAGTTCAGTACATTTAAGCTGCTTCTCAAACAATACTATATTTGATTGAATCATAAATCATTTTTTGGCCTTTTCTTGCTGCCTAGATTGACCAGCTGAGCAAAAGATTTGCACCAACAGATTGTAACCTTTCATGTTTCAGCTACAGGTCACTGCGTATTTCTGACAACAAATCCTACATTCTCTCAGCCACAGATTTGTCTGTCAGTTTATACAATATCATCAACTCGTAGTACTTTAGTGTCTGTGACCTGTCTACAATCAAAATTATGAGAAATCTTGGTGAGAAATTCATTGTGTCTTTAAATGTAGCACTTTGCCTACATGTTTACGGCTTTGAATGATGTGTAACAAAACCAGTTATAATACTCTGATTTACGTGACAATCAGAAACTTGCAATGACAACAGTAACAGCTGGTCGGCTACAAGACAGCACACTGGAAGGAAACACACTGGTTCATATGGCTGGATAATAATATAACTTGGAACATCCAATGCCTGGAGTACTGCTGCCTAAAATGGAACTGATTCACATTTCGTTGTACATGGAATAATATAATACATATATAATAATAATCTGTTAATGGAAACAGACATTTTTAACCTTCTACGCCTCGTACACAACTAATTCCTTCACATCATAAGCCTTCAGCTACTGGAAATTCCTAATACACACGTTGACCGTTTTCTGCCAGAGAAGAAGATAAAAAAGGAATGAAAGATTAAGAGATAGGCAACAGCAGTAAGGGAAAAAAATTTATTGTGGTAAAAGCTGACAGATCAAACAGCTTCTGTTAGTATAGACAACAGGCAAAAAAGATACAAACATGCAGAGAAAAACAAAGTATAAGAAAGTATAGAAGTACAGAAAGTGTGCAGAGCAAAGTGGAGGCTCGGACATAAACAATATGCTAAAGAAAAGTACACATGTACTGTACACTATAATATGATGCAATGTTGCATTTCCAAGTACTTATGTTAACTTGCATGCGTGCATTTAATTTACATTTTGAAATATAATTACATATACTTTAGAACAATTTTTACAACAGGGTTTGTTAGCTGGTCATTCACATTTTTCTCATTGTATTAAACCTTTGGCAGTTGACATTTCATACCTGCTGTGCCAAATGAAGAGTGTAACTATGTTGCTATGCAAAAAGAGGCAATGTGAATTTTAATAATGGTCAAAATAAAATAAATAAAATACGAAACAAAACAAAGCGCACTTTTGTCTACTGTACATTTAGTGCTCGTGCTGAAACGTCATGATGCCAATCTCTCAGCTTGTTGTACATGTGTCCTACAGCTTCTGGGTCCAACTTGTTTGCTCTGATGTTTCCCCATAAAGAGAAGATCAGAGGAAAAAAGGGAAAAAGGAAAGTTGGAAGGTTAATGTAGGAGAATAAAAGTAAAAGTTAACACAAGAGGAAACACAGGGATAAATGAAGGAAAAATAGCAAGTCACAGAAAACGCACAGTCAGATATAAATATAAAAAGATAGACTTTCCTTTTGCAGATGTGTTGAATTATAAACCAAGGCAGATGTGTAATATCTGTCTTCACGAAAAGAACACTGAATAAAATCCCACTAACAGAAGGAGAACAGGAATCTCCTTCTGGCAGGGCTGCCATTACCCACAATACCACTTAATTAGCCACAGTTTCCAGTGAGTGACACACTGATTGGTTGGGGATCTGGTGTGGAGGGCAGACTGTGCTTACTGCTGAGTAAATCGACTTAAGACTGAGAAGAGCAGTAGCCGTTACAGCCTGTGCTGAGTCTACGGCTGTCTCCACTCAACCATCTTCCTCTGAGAGCTCGCAGTGCGGTCTCTCCAAATTTAGTCTTAAATTGAGCGTGATGCTGAGCGACCATAAGATAAGGAAATCAGGACTTAACTCTGAATCACAGGCTAACAGACGTGATTACAGGAGGACTGTGAGGGCGGCCAATTCTGAATTTGAAACCTCTATAATCAAGAAATTATTAAAACTGTAACAACACCATTGCTAAAACAGATGCATTACGTATAACACTGAAAAAAAAAAAAAAGTATTCACAGACAGAGGAGAAAGGCAGACAGAGAGTGGATGACCACTCACAAACACACACACATATTTGATGTTGAAAACCACAAACTACTTACTTCCTTCCACTGTTCTCTGGAACTTGATCTGCAACAATGAAGGAAAAAAAAACACAATTGAAAACACAATTAATGGCAAGGGAGGATAAAGGCAGACACTCTTGTTAAAAACAATGCCGCTGCTGGTTGCTACTCTATCTCTGCTCTGACTTATTCTACCTTCATCTTGTCATCGTAAGAACTGAATGAGTGAAGCACATTGAATATACATCAAAATGTTCAAAGCACATCACATATTCCACAAAGGTCTGGTAACATCATTTGGCAAAAATAGAGAACGACACAGACAAATATCTCATCTTACTTTATTCTAATAAGTAAGTTACTGTAAATGTCACTGTGCATCAGTTGAATAGATCCACATACACACACACACACACACACACACGCAATCCTTAGGGATGGAGGGAGGCCCAAAACCACAGGCTTCTCATGTAACCATCAATGACTCTTACAGTCAACACAGTAATATGAAAAATAAATTAAATCAAACGGTGATGAAAGCTTTCTTTTATTATTTAGAAGAACTATGAAATCACTATAATCTACAGAGGGAATTGAGTTTTGATAAATGAAATATGATTATAGAACAGGGTAAGTAATAAAAGCCAGTTATAGAGAAAAAATGACCCTAAGATTGGCCGTCTTTGGATAATTACTCAGTGCTCCAGCCTATAGTGATTTAAAAGGGCCTTAAAAGAGCCTTACAATACTCAGCCTGTTTCAGCACTTAAATAAACACCAGTAATAAGTCTCAACAGATTCTGCATCATCGACTTGTTTAAGGTCATGTGAGCACACTGAAGTCGGTACATACCATTTTCAGTGCCGGTGAGCTGGGCCAGGATACGGAAGGAGCGGGACTGGGAGGTGCCCGTTCGTGGATGCCAGTCCTCTGTGTCCTCAATCAGACGCTTCTTGCTGGTATCACTCACTGCGGTCGCGTGATTCTCGGGCTCTACAAAAGGTTTCCTGCAAAAATCAGATCAACCACGTTACAGACTCGGAAAGCAATTGTGTTTTAAACACACAGAAAAAAATATACCAAGGATATCACGGCTAAAAACAACCGTTAAAACAATTGTTGCACTGTTAAATATTAACTTTTCAAGTTAATAGGATAAAAATGTCCCTGTTTACACACACAATCTCACAAACAAATGGTATTCATAGCAACCAACACACACTGTACATATATAAGTCACGAGTGCTCCATATTCAATCAAGGTGTAGCTTGTAGATACACGTTAGAAACCATGACCTAACAGCTGTTAGGTCTCAATTACCTCCTTGGTCTAGGTGGAGGTGGAGTTCTACAGGCGAGCAATGAGAAGGCAGAGAGGAAAAATGCACAAAGGCAGAAACAGATTTAAAGTCACATTAAGTGCTAAGTACACCGTATGCACTGCGTACACAGGAGTTATGAAACTGTTCTGACCTATACTTACTTAACACTTCTCTGAGGCTCACTATTAGGGAGGAAAACCACAGAGTATAAGTCAGTCAGATAGTAAAACTCTATGTAGCAGTGTCAAAGGATGGTTGTTAATTTAGATTCACTATACTAAAATGGTGAAGTTCAGATCCACTGCATATTAAGATCGGTGAGTGTTTAATACATGAAGGTGGCAGTGACCAAATCTCACCACAAGATGGGAGTAATGTGCTTTAAAATGGGGGGTGGGGGTCGTCTTTTTTTCCAAATATAATTTGATGGTTCACTAGAATGCAATAATATTTATGTAAAGCGTTTACATGCACCGTTTAGTTCAAGTGCCGTTCCAAACTGAGTTAAATTAATATCAGAAGTGTGTGTGTGTGTGTGTGTGTTTATTTGTGAGCGTATGTGTCAGGTGAGTGGAGGTGAAAGATCATCAAAGACAGCACAAGTCAGGCTATTCTTAGCCAAAGCAGAATAAACTTGGCAGTGACTTAAATGGCCTTGAGTAAACATACTGACACCGGTAGCAGATTGAGCCAGACAGATGCAGAGTGTGCTGACAGGCCTGGCTGCTCTGGGTGTAAATACATTAGCTAACATAGAGGTTGATGCCACTGAGATGAAAATGAACGGACAATACGAGCTGCCCCCAACTGGGTGTCCTGTGGTGTCACGGAGATGGATTATTTACAGTTTGTTTGGCCCCCTTGAAAAGAGCATATACTGTAAGTGGATGAGCACGAATGTGAGGTTTGTCGAGGGTTAGCTCAAAGAGGTGCAAGCATGCCTTTGGTAATCATAAACCAGAGAGATGTGAAGGCTGCAATCACATTCCACGTGGTTAGAAAGACACTATATTATCATTCGCAGCACTAACTTGATGTCTGTCTCTTCTTCCTCCTGTTGGCAAAGAAAAGGTAAATGGAAAAGAACTGAAGCCAAGAAAAGAGGATGAATAGACCGGTCGGAGAAAAAGAGCACAGTCCAAACACGTACCCTTTAACTGAAAGGCCCTTCTGAGAGAATGTGCAGATAGGAAAACCACAGAAACCACACAAACAAAGCATGCAGGTCAGGAAACAAACACACACACATGCAGCAACAAATACACCTGGAAAAGGTGACAGAAAGACTGAAGAGATGACACAGTAATTTCAATAAACATCTTTTATATTTCTCACAAGTTACCTGGCCAAATGCAGAATGTATTATCAATCTGTTACAAAAATTTCTGAAAAGATCATCTCACTACTGTCTGTACCTTTGCATAAAACATAGACAGATATAGGTAGGTTTCACAGATGTATTCAAGTGTGAGGGAGTCCAATAAGCTTTGCTCACTTAAAGCCAATAAAAGCAGATCTCTGTGACCTATTTTTTTCAGGTGACAGAGAAAAAGAAGTGGCAAAGCACTTAAACCCAGCTCAGTCTACTGTTACCCAACCAGGGAGCCAAAACCCTGCTGATGAAGCCCAGTCGAGTCAAACTTAGCTCTGTCCCCGGTCGCTAGACAGAACTGATCTGCCAGGATTCTGGCTAATTAGAAACAAGTGTTACACCAGCAGTTGCCTGTTGGGCAGACTGTGTGTTTGGCAGAGTTGAGAACCCCACTGTCAATTAATGATCGGCAGGCAGTAGCATCAGTTAGCATGTTGTCTAGACTTTGCTCCCTTTTCAGAGATTTAAACAAGATGTGCGGTATGCCTTGGATTTTCCTTGTATGCAGCTGTGTGAAAACTTGATGCTGATGGACTGTTTCACTGTTAGCTTTTTAAATGAGACACATATTTTGCGGGCATGGAGTAATATAGGCAAAGCAGAATGGAGTCTTTAATTTTCTGTGATACATGTACATTCTTTCAGATACAGTAAAAATGTCAACTAATCTGCGGTCTCTGTGGACCACAACTCCTTCTGGCAGATTAAAGCACACAGTGAAGGTATATTACCAAATCACTCCATCATATTTCATACTTACACCAACATAAATAGTGAGGTTATTCTATATACACAGTGGCTTCAGAAAGTATTCAGACTCCGTCACTGTGCTGAAAACTTTATTGTGTTGGAGATCTCATTTAAATGGATACAATTGCCATTTTTACTCATCAATCAATACTCAATAACCGCTAATGACAAAAGTGAAAACAAGTTTTGCAAATTAATTAAAAATTGAAAGCGGAAATCTCTCATTTACAAAAGTATTCAGACTGCTTGCTGAGGCACAAATTGAACTCTCTGTAGACCTCTGTAGACAGTAAAAGTGTGGAAAGGCACAGATTCGGGCAAGGGTATAAAGCCATTTCTAAAGCTTTGAATGTTCCCAGTAGCACAGGGACCTCAATAATTATAAAATGGAAGAAGTTTAGAGTTGGCTGTCTGGCCAAACTGAGTAACTGGGCAAGAAAACCTTTGTCAGTGAGGTGACCAAGAACCCAACGGTCACTCCAAAAGTCTTTGGCAGAGATGAGAGAACCTGCCAGAAGAATGACAATCTCGGCAGCACTCCATCAATCAGGCCTTTGGACAGAAGCCACTTTGTGTAAAAGGCATATGACAGCCTGCATGGAGTGCGCCTAACAGCATTTGAAGGACTGGGGAAAGCAAGAGGAAAAATATTCTATGGTCTGATGAGACAAAAATTTAAGTCTTTGAGCAGAAACACAATGTTTGGCAAATATTTAGGAACTGCTCATCACAAGGCTAAGCATGGTGCATGGTGGTGGCAGCATCATGCTGTGTGTGTGTGTGTGTGTGTGTGTGTGTGTGTGTGTGTGTGTGTGTGTGTGTGTGTGTGTGTGTGTAGCTATATCCAGAGAGGCCCCTGGAAAGAACCTGCTTCATAGAGTTTGCGACCTGAGACTGGGGTAGTGCTGGAGTGGCTTCTGGACAAGTCTCTGACTGTCATCAAGTGGCCCAGCCAAAACCCTGACTTGAACTCCAGAGAACATCTGTGGAGAGACCTGAAGATGGAAGTTCACAGGCCCTTCCCATCCAGGAGCTTCAGAGGATCTGCCAGGAAGAATGGGATAAACTGCCCAAATCCAGGTGCGCGAAACTCATAGAAAACTCAAAGCTGTAACTGCTGCCAAAGGGGGGCTTCTACAAAGTACTGAATTCAATGACTGAATACTTTTGTAAATATGAGATATCAACTTCAGATTTTTTATAAATTTGGTAAAACTTCTAAAAAAGTATTTTCATCTCATGGGTTATTGAGTTATTGATCAGCAAAATGTTTGAATTTAAATTTAATCCACAACACAATAGAATGTGAAAAAAGTGCAGGGGTCTGAATACTTTCTGAAGCCACTGTACTTCAGCTTTACTCTTCAGATAAAAAAGGGACATTGTAGGACAAAACAATTCCATTAGTGCATTTGATGAATGGTACCTACCCATTGAAGTTCTCCGACACCCCCTGGCTCTCCAAAAGACCTCGTCTCTGTCCAATAGCGACCTCAGAAGCATTGGCATTAGAGTAGAGGTTGATAGGTGTGTTATAGACGGAGGGCTGTGGGACATTGGGATGGGAGGAGGGGGCTGTCACTCTGGCTGGGGAGGAGGAGTTAGATGAGGATGAAGAGGCAGATGGGGAGGTGAAGGCGGAGCGAGCAGGGCTGGGCCTGGAAACTGAGTTGGCTGAAGCGGAGTCTGGTGCAGGGAGGCTGGACCTCAGCGGAAACGGAGGCTGTGGCGGCTGAGAAGGGGCAGCTGGCGTGAAAGCAGACGATTCAGAGGGAATCGAGGCTACTTTAGGAGCAGCTGGGGAAGAGGAAGCTGTAACCGCACTGCTGCTCCCCCCAAATGGCCGAGCTGTCTTGTTGTATAGAGGATTGGGCTGACTTGAAGGCTTGGTGTATGTGCTGCTTGGGGCAGGGTGAGTGATTGGGACAGGCTTAATGATTTCTTGAGGTTCATCCTGGATAAAAAGGTGAAGACACACAACATGCACACACAGCAAATCCACAATAAACTCATGCATGTAAAACAGCATTCGCAAAAGCACTGCACAAAAATCACATCAAAATCAACAGTGTTCTCTCACGGCTGTATGGATGAAAGTCATGCCTGTGCCATACAAGTTTAAGAGGTTCTTTAAAATGTGGCCTCTTAGGTCAATTCTGCATGCCAAGCCAATTTGTGTTCTGACATAATCTCAGAAGGGCAACATGAGAATGATCACCATTAAATTAATTGGATATTAAATTCATATAACAAATGGAATTCAGATGAATTTTAGTAAACATACAGTTTCTTTAGTGAATATTTTACTTCATACCTTAGGCACTGCATCTTTAGGGGCACTGGAGGGTCTGTGAAGACAGAAAGAGAATTATTAAATCACTGCTCAATACACATCGATAGTTTTAAATCAACCATTGCAAACCAGTGTAATAATTCTGCATGAGAAATGCAAGTTTGTGTATGTGATCTGTATTTTCTACACATAAACCAACTTGAACTTATTACAAATGTTTACAAAAACAACTACTTACAACTACAAACTTTATTTGTGAACATCACACAAGCTCAAAATCGTATTAACCCTAATTTGATCCCACAGAGGGTTAGATTACTTTTTGTTCTTGTGTTGTGTTTTGTGTTGCTTCATTCTGGGCCCCTTGATGGTATTTTGTGATACAGTATATGATATGTCATATGTGCTCGGTGCTTGGTTTTTTACAAAAATTGATCAGACCTGGTATATGGACTAGAAAGGATTATTGAGAACTGCAGACAGTGTAAATGCATAAACATAACTAAGCACCCTAAAAGACAAATGTATTCATATAATATTGCATTGTTGAACTGAAGACTGGAGACTTTGTACTCCTGAGTTGAGTTCACATTTCATCTGTTCCTTGTCAGAGACAGATTACAGTATCTTGGATTTCTGCACATCCTTTAAATGCTCCAAAAAGTAGAGTTGTCAAAATGAAATTGCATTACTGTGTGATAATAACATAACTTTGATTTTTAAATAAAAATAATAAATAAATTAAAGGTACTTAAATGTTTCCAGTGATGGATTACCTATCTCAAGGTTCAAGTTCTGGAAGTGGACTTTTATTGCACTATGAAATAAATGGAAACAAATGGCAGCCTGGAAAGAAGGAAACGTTCAAAGCTGTAAGCTCTGGAAAATGTTTAACAATAATTATATGTAATTTGTAGTTAAGGTGCAAAAATATGCAAAACCACCAGTATGTGTGAACACACTGTACTTCAGGGTGCGTGTCCACATGCAGGCTGGTGTTGAAGTGTTGTGTACGTCTGATTTACACTTATGATTGAAGCAGCTGCCACAGTTTTAGCACCGATGGGAGAGGAGGGTGGTCTGTTTGTATCTCCTCTTGAGCTACCCTCAGTAGAAACCGGCAAAGATCCAACAAACCTTTCATCCCCAGTTTTTTTGTTTCATTCTTACTATTCTCCTTTTCTCTTCTCTTTTTTCTATTGTATACCACAATATTAAAATTTTAAGAAGTAAGAAGTTTTTTTAAGCATGTATTGTGTGTTAATGTATGTCAGACATGCAGTACACCACCTGCCTTTTATGTCAAACAAGACAGTTGTAAGTCTCTTTCAGGAAGCTGAAATACCTTAAAATGACTGTTAGTGAAACATTGGAACTCAAATCCAGACAGATGCCTTTGCAAACAATGTGTCCTATATTTAGTCCTGATATGCAGACAATGTGCCCCTTATTCCTCATAAAAACAAGATACAAAAAAAAAAAAATACAGACAGTGAGTCAGCAAGGCTGGTTCCGGACCATGAGCTACGGTATGTCCGCTGCCGTCTTTCCTTTCTCTGCCATATTAGGAAAACAGTCAACAAACTCTCACGCATTTCCTTTCTGACTGAGCCTGGCACTGGGTTATGACGGAGCCCCACCCTCCGACCAGATGTTGATGTCATCTATGCCCATACTTGCATTTACAGTTTCCACTCAGCAGTTAATATACAGTATGCTTATTTTCCAGCGTACTTGTGCTATTGGATTTGCTTATGGAGAAACACTGCGCTGCGCCAAGGACAACAGCAAAAGGTCTAAAGATCAGACAGCACATTCCATTACAAATAGGACCCAGTCTACAATGAGGCAGTGTGTATCTGCCATCAGTGGCCCAGAGTGGGGCAGCTGGGTGGAGTCACTCTCTATCTCACTATTCCCAGAGCAAACTGGGAAAAAAAAAAAAACCCACTTGTTAAGGTGGCCCTGCAAACATCTGCTCTGCTCCTGGCCTAGCTGGACCTATTATTGTTCTGCTATTACAGAGACACAAACACTGGGTGAGTGTGTGGAGAGACATCCATGTATTTGCTTTTTGGTGTCCAAGTGTACATGTTGGTTAATCTGTGTGTAACTGGATAGTATCATGACGGCAGCTGCACTACAGTTCCCAGGCCTGTTGTCCTCTTGG
The DNA here is from genome assembly GCF_002814215.2 of Seriola lalandi dorsalis. NCBI lineage: Eukaryota > Metazoa > Chordata > Actinopteri > Carangiformes > Carangidae > Seriola > Seriola lalandi. Next base: position 3,543,056 of record NW_019525159.1, read on the forward strand.
CGGTGTGTGAATTATCTGTGTCGTTCTAATTTTCGTGCTGGCCTCTGCAACACACTCCCAGTAATTCACTTTTGAGCAGTCAAACTATCGTGAAATTAGGGAAACATGTTAAAAAAACATCATTATTCTTCATCAAAACTGTACTACAGCTTTATTTATGTTTCATGAATGAACCACTTTGTTTGTCAGGTTTATTCAAAAGGCTAGATGCTGCAAATTCATATGATTTTGGCAAACAATCATTAATACTTTTATAAATACATACATTTTCTTAATAATTAGACGAGTGTAAAGAATGAATTTATATCTATATCTGTGTTCATCTGTGCTTTTCATAGATGTCATAGTTTCTCTGAAGGAAGCTGTCCTCTGTACCACACAATTAAACTAAATTTACCCATAAATACAAAAGATCTTAATCAGAGGAGTTTCTGATTTTGCCTGTGTTTATATCTGAAATGTATCTGGTGTATCTGACTGCTTGCAGATCGCAGTTTGTGCTACTGTGTGTTCACAATACAGAGAAATCTTGCCCCTGTTGAAAACCTAGTCATGGCTATGCTCAGTCACAGACATCAGTTGCTTCCTCCTAATCTAATCAGTTTTGTTTTATTAGATTACAGATGCAGATATGTACAAGGTTTATTTATGGGCCTAGTTTAGACTATATAACTAAATAAAAGCTAATGAATATGTGCAAGATATAAATACACATCAGATTAACTTGACTGAAAAAAAATTACTAGGAAGGGGGGAAAAAAGTCGTTGAGTGTGGTTTTCATCAACGTAGACTTCTCTGTGCACCCACTCTCTCTCTCTCTCTCTCTCTCTACACTCATTCACTCACACACACACACACACACACACACACACACAGCTCCAGAATAGCAGAATGGGGAGGCTAGCCGGAGAAATACGCCTGAGGGCAAAGCAGGCTGACGCATTTCCACCCTGCCTCTGTCTCTTTGAGGGCCAAGAGAAACAATCTGGCATATGGCATTTGACTGAATGATGGAGCAGCTAATAGACACAGCTTTCTCACCACACACACACACACACACACACACACAAACACACGTCTTACCAGCTTACAGACTCACAAAACCTTTTTTTTTTTTTTTTTTTTTTTAAAAACATGGAGGGCAAAGTTCTCAAATAAGTGTAGCCTTTCATTTTCCCTGCGCTGTTTTCACTTCAGTTTCACACACAGTCTCTGGAGATGAAAACTGCAGACTTTAATGATCTGCAATAACCATCTGACTCCAAGCATCTGTCTCTGTCTTTTGCTCTGTTCTCTGGTCACAGTTGTGTTTACTCTCATCATATCAAAGCAGACTGGGAGTCAGAGTTGGGTACTGTTATCGTGTGATACATGGGAGGATGGGGCTCAGTAGAATTCATACATCCTATTAATGTCATGCACAGGCTACATTACTGCAAAACACTGTTAAACAAGTTCTGCCCTCCTATATTGAACTTGTGTGATAACTGTTAAAACTCTGTGGGAGACCTGGCAAACACCATCTGTTTTCTCAGATTCACCACTGCATGAAAAAAATGAGAAAAAGCATGAAGAAAAAGAAAAACAAAGAGGAAAAAAAACATAGGAAAGCAAAACAAATACTCCAACAGAGGGATGTGGAATTAGAGGGCTCGGAAAATAACCTTTTTTTTTTCTTTCCTGTATTTCTGTTTTTCTGTGCAGCCAGCCTATCTGCTCAGTGGCAAAACTCACAGCTTGTGTCTGGCGCATGGCCTCTCCCATCTCTCCGTGTTCCCGCTCTTCACACTGCTCCCACATATTCACTGATAATGAGCATCTTGGAGGAGGGAGTTTTGACATTTCATTGGAAAGAGTCAGAACACAAGGTTTCAAAAGGAGCGACAGAAACGTGACTGCTATTTCCAGAGTTAACGCTTGCTAACATGTAACCAGACAGCTTTGTTGCTGCCGTAAGTTGCCTGGATACTTCACTAACATGGTTACTGTCCGTGTCTGGTGTGTCTGTACACGTGTCGAGCAAAAACCCCGTGCACTTGCCCATATCAGCAGTCACATGCACCGGAGAGATGGAGGGCATTCATACCATTCATCTCCGTGTGCCTTATCGTGCCCTTCTCTGTACAGTACTGCTCAGTGAGTGATAACTCTCTGCTCAAGTGTGCTTGTCCTGCCAAGTAAATTGTAGAATAAAATGTGAACCACAGGACCAGACAAAAGACATTCAGAGTCACAGGGGGCTTGGTGAAGCAAGTAGGGAAATGAGCGAGTTCTTCTCAAGGTCAGATTTCTGGACACTGCATCCACAACAGAATAAACTGCAATTCTAGTTAATGTATTTTTTAATGCACGTCCAACTAATGTAATAACCCCTCATCCTTTCTTACTTTTCTTCCGACCACCACACCACATCTGGCTAAGGCAGCCAGGAGTCAGCGGGGGCTCTGGGCTGCATTGGATTGTCCTCTACTTCACCCTGTTATAACCATAGCATACGACTTGTTGGGTGTACGTTCGCCATGTTTGAGAGTATCTGTATGTTAACCCACAGCTCCCTTGCTGATTTGTGTTTCCCTACAGTAAGTGGCCTGTAGGCAAAACAAAAAAAGTACGGTCTGTGTGTGGGACAGCCCACAGGTATATTTAAAAACAATGTTGTAGTTTTGGTTAATCAAATCTAAAGGTTTAAAATAAAAAGGAGCTTATGTAATCAAAAGATGAAGAGTGTGAATGAGTAAAAATAATTTATATGTGTAATATATTGATGTACAGGTATGGAACTTCATGCTATCCTGTTCTCCCTGAAGTAGCATGTGTTCTACACATACAAACACACACACACACACACACACAAAGTGAAAAATACTAAAAATCTGAACAACTCTTTCTGCGGGAACTGACACAAATTCTTGTGTAAAACATCAGGATATGGTCAGAATGCAGAGCTCGCAGTGTTGATCTGTATTATCTTTGAGGTTTTGGAACCAGGTGCAGCTAGCCACAACCTCTGGGGAGTGGTGTTTCATTGCGCTGTGCTGCATATTTCAATGACAATAAATAAACATCAATTATCATACTTTCCTACGGCTACTTCCCACAGCTGCCTGGTGACTGTTAGCTGCTCAGCAACAAGATTTCCATGGTAGCAGAACACAAAGTACCCATAAAATTCACTGATAACTGCTGACCATATCAGCCGCAACCATATATTCAAAAAGGATGGAAGATCACAAAACATGCACTGAAAAAGTCATTATCACAAGCTTTCAAAATGAAACTTTTGTATAACTTATAACTGTATAACTTTGTTCTGCTTAGCAAAACCAGCTGAAGGTAACAAGTAAGCGAGTTTTGTCCCTTGTACAAATGTGCACGGTGGTGAAACTGAAGCTGTAAATCCACATCAAAATCAAAGACAGCATCCACCACATAAACAGCCTGACTACACAAACCTGAATAATAAATTCTGCTCTGGCAGTGATATTCTCCCAACAAATAAACAGACACTGCTTTGACATCTAAGATCCGGAGATCCATCCTGAGACCACAATCTTGGAAAGGAAAACCTGGTTTCTCCACTTGTCACAAAACACAGAACAGCTCTTTGCTCGTTCAGACTCATCTAGTCAGATCTGTTTTGATTTACTGGAACGACAGGATGACGGGGGAGTCCACTGCCTCTATGGATGAAAACATGTTTCCCCTCACCTAGCAACAGGGACATAACCTATTGGAATCAATAATTATGAGTGTCTTTTTGGCAAGACAAGAGAATATAGATTGTAATACCATAAAAAATAAAATGGTTTTAATTAGATGTTGGTTTTTTTTGTATAAAATATTTCTAGCTACTGAACTAAATTATGTGTGACAGTCATTTTATAATCATTTCCATTTTATGCCTCCTAGTTAATGTACAACTGTACTGTAGATGTTATCTTTTTTGGACTTCAGTGTTTGCACTGGATGTTAACCAATGTGTTTGAATACACCATAGACATCATTCATTACATGTCCCCTGATAGTGAAATCAGTGCGTACAGCAGATTCATGAATGTGGGGAAAGCTTATATTGTACACGTGTCATCTGTTCAAGCACTTTCTACATAAATATGTTAAAAAGGTAAATAAATGTTGCACTGGTGCTAAACTGCAGACAGAATTCTACATGTTGACTAGTATTTTATGGTACATACATTACACCGAGGTTCAGATATTAGATATAAAGTGCCCACTTTTTAAAATTTTTTCACAATTTTTAATAAAACCTTTTAAAAAATGAGCCACTTAGACAATACAGTTGAGTGTTTTTAAGGGCTTCTTTCTGTGTCACTGGATAAGGATATACAATATTAACACCAACCAGCCTTGAAAAATAACGGCAGAAGTGAAGCAAACTACAATCAAATATCATCTTTAACAAGGAGACCTTTGTTGTTTGGTGGGTAATTTTAGTTGTAGTTTACATGTGCTATGAGACCAGAATGTTTGATGTTTCATTGTGCATCCATTACCCACAGTAGATTACATGCAGCTGTGGGACAGCGCTATTTTAGGACTATTTTCCCACGATTAAAGCACAGAGGCTCCCTTCTCCTTTGATGTGGGGATGGAATGACAGGACATGCAAACCAGGCTTTGAGTTTCTGTCAACATGTTTTACAGTTTGGAAAGTGTGCATGCTTCACGTCCATTTGTTTGTGTCGGACACTGAAGCTACTCTTCTTTACACTTTGCTGCAAAAAAATGTAGTGTGTGTGTGTGTGTGTGTGTGTGTGTGTGTGTGTGTGTGTGTGTGGTAAAGAGCTCGGTTACAATTCATGAGAAGGGATCGCTGTTTGTAACATTTCTGTTTATCCATCTTCTTCAAAATAAAATAAAACAAACAGTCATTCCATGAAACAATGTCCGAGCTGGGTAAACTGATCTTGGAAAATCTAGTCAAGGTGTCTACATAAGTGAAACTACAGCCTTCCTGTAGATGGACTATAAAAGTTGTTTGGGGCGTTTGCTAATTGAAACCTTTCCTCGGAGGACAAATATAATGACAACCTCTCCTGGATCCCTGCTTTTATTTTCTTTGAAGCATATATTAAGGAAAAGAAAGCTTTAAGAGCTCTCATTTAAAATGCTTCTAATATTGCAGTAGGACATTAATACGCTCAAAGCCTCCAGAATAACAGGGTCTTCCTTTTGCTAACGTCAGGAGCAGTGTAGCAGTTGATGAACTCAGCATGATCAGATGCAAATCAAAGTTGAAGCCTGCTCTAATGACTTCTACAGATTCTGTGCCCTACACTGCACAGCCAGGAAGAACATGTGTAAACCATTAATTAAGAACTTCACTGTAATAACACAGAAATCAGATGGTTCTTCATTTCTTCCGTGTGCACTGTGTAGCAGTAACATATAATACGGTCCTTTTCTAATGAGGTATTGAAGTCTACACTTTTAGACATGTCCTTCCTGGAGATCCAAGGGCAGGATTTCCTATTTTGGGCCCATAGTTCGACTGCAACTTAACTTAATGTGTTGAATAAAGTCTATAATGTGAAGCTACAGTGCAAAAAATACCATTGCTTTGTCTTAAAATGAAATTTTCAGAACACAAAGGAATCACTGTCAATCCAATATCATACTTCTGTAGCCAGTCAACTGTAATTATAAGCCAGATCACATGAAATATGAACCGAGGCAAGAAACAACAAGCTTAATCTCATCTTTTTAACATTTCCAAACTCTCTGCAGGACCTCGGGGCCATAGCATCTGTTGTGGCAGAACACAGAACTGTTTTAAATTAGCACAACAGGAGCTCATCTGTTTCAAATGACGAAAAGGCAAATTGAATGCAGCACAAATAAACCAAATATGGCAATCAAACTTCCTATTGCTGCTTAAACGTCATTTTGTTTGTAAGGACGCTATCCTGTGAAAAGTTCCTCAAGTAGGCTTAAGTACACACAGGTACTGTATGCAAATCAACAAAGTCAACAAAGTGTGCATTCAGTTACTGAGCTAGAAAAGTCATAGATTATACTGTAGAAGGTGTGCGATCACATGTGCAGCTGTTACCTCTGTAGAGTGAGGCTGAGATTGCCTGTGCAGGCCTTAATCTTGTTCTGGGCTTCTAGGTGATTCATGCTCTCTGTGGAAATGCCATTAATGGAAAGAATGATGTCTCCGACACTCATCTTGGCTTGGACTGCCTTGCCTCCATCAGTCAGCTGCAAACAGATTAGAAAACACGCTCATCATATACATCACTTATATGAGAATTCACACAGAATTGTAGCTAAACATGCTCATCCTGTTGCCAGAGGAAGATTAACTGGCAACTTTTGACACATCACAACAAAAGGTCCATAAATAACCATCACTAATGATTTTTTTATATTTGGAACATCAGGGTTTTACGTGGCTCTGCAGTGGAATAAGCGATAATTCTCTGTTTGCACTTTGGTGTTGGTATTTTCTTGTAATCAGAAAGCGTAGTGCTCTCCTTTCCGTTTCCTGTCTTATGTAACCCTTGTCAGATAAGATAGGCATCTTATTCTCTTCACAATGTCCAGGGGACGGGATTCTACATCCATCAAAACAATCTGCCCATTAAAAAAAAAGCCAAAACATTCCCACAATGACTCACACTAACAAATGACCACTGACCACAAATCAAAACCACATGATTTTCCAAAGTTTGACTTTTAATCATGGAAACTGAGTGTGCATTTCATATTTCAGTTTGAAATATATTACGCAAGTGTAATTATGAAAATTTAAGAAATACTTTGCAATTTTATTAAAAATTAAAAACAGAAATGTATAATTGATACACACATTTAGATGCTGTATTTGGTACTTTGAAAGAGAATCACTTCCAATGAGCACAGATTCGGTTGGAGTTGCTTTTGCCTCTTTTTTGCGCAACTGCATTTGAGAAATTTCAGTTCCTCTGAATTCTAGACCCATTTGAGCTCTGTCAGAGTAAATAACAGACTGAGTGTCTGTAAGTTTGAATCTTCAGTTCTCCCCTGAGATTTTCGCTGGCCACATCCATTTCTTTTGCTTGGTCTCTTAAGAACACAGAGACTTGAAGCCTCTCCAGGTTTTTCTTTGCCGTGTGCTGCATTTGTTATTGTGGTGCTGAAAGGTGCTGGTGCACAGGTCCTGACTCAGCCACTCAAGTCAGTAAAACATTTTTCTGACCACATGTGTGAATGTTTTTCCTTCAGGTTCTAAGCCTTTGTGTGTTAAGTAAATGTGTAAAACTGGCATTTCTGTATTTCAAACTCTATATATGTATTGTGAATTAAACCTATTTTACCATGCAGAAAGAGTAAAGGGGTTTTTATATTTTCCAGAGCGAATGCAAAGTGGGGAAAAGCTTAATATTTTTAATATGAGAAATGTAAAAAGTCAAATCATTTTCCGAGGGTAGCTTTGATGGAAGCAAAGGCTTAAAAGCTTAAAGCTCTTCAACTGTGTGTCTGCCAGTGAGTAAAGTAGGGTTAATGTTCGTCAGCTTTCCACCATGCTGAGACGTGCACGAAACGCACAGGAAGCAACGTAATAAAACCATGACGATGGGATGACTCTCTACCAGGTGTGGTGATCGACCAGTGATTACACAAGACTGCGTACACCTCATCAATCACTCAGTGCGCACATACACATTAAAAACCTGTACAGCCCTGCTGGTTGTGATCACGCAGGGACAAAAAAAGAACTGAATGTACTCGGTTACTTTTACACTGCCTTTGTATGATCATATCTTTGTCATCTCTCAGCTGTGCCAAAGAACTGATGTCATGGTGCCTGAGGCCTCAAACGCTCAAAATAAGGGCATGGGAAGTGCACACATGTACATTAAAGTGGCAGCTCAGGTGACTTCTATGCATGTATTTTGTCTGATGACTCTGACTCTGAGTGTTGAACATAAAATTAATAGCTCCTTGCTCCACCTCTGCCTTCTGAAAATCCATAATAAATTTCTATGAAACATGTAAAATTTGAATGTATGCAAAAGACCTTTCACTTGCAGTTGTCTTCAGTGACACAGATTTGAGAGACGTTCTTTATGTGATCCAGCTCTGATTTCGACAGATAAAAACACAGCAACATATTTGTGCTCACCCCACTCCTTCAGAATGTGTTCTAGTTAGGTAACTCTAAAAGACTTTTCCCTGCTTTTTAAAAGGCTGCTGATGAGACATAAAGAATGTGCCACTGTGTTAACCCTCACACTGACAAAGTAGGGGAAAAGAGTGGGAGAGCGGGAGGGTGGGAGAGAAAGAATGAGGAAGTGACAGCGGTGGCAGTAGCGACTGACACATTTCTCTGGAGTCCTGCTTTCCTAGAGTCATTATCAAGTCGATCAGTAGGGGAAGTGTGGAGTGCATAGCTGCGGCTGATGTATGCATACCAACATCTAGGAAACCTATAGTGCAGCCACATGCTAAGACCTACTCACAAAGGGCAGAGTACTCACTACAGAGGCATGTAGAAAACTTCAACTGACTCACTTGCTCACCCAATGTCTGACATACACTCACAGGCACACCTGTCAGCATTTACTGAGTCTGTTCTGACTCATTTACTTTCTGTAAAATAACTCAGTGAAGAGGCCAATAAAGAGAGTGTAAGCACTTTTCAGAGATCACTGGCTCTGTCTTAAAGCGCCGAAGGTCAACAGCAGAGAAAAGCTGGTGAGGGACTGTTGAATGAATACGTCCTCGGGACACGTTTCTCCATCTGTCAGTGTCTCCCTGTCTGTGAGTGTTAGTGTGTGTCATAGAGAAAGAGAGAGAGAGTGAAAAGGCGATCGGAAGTCCTCTCCTTGTAGGGTTGTGAGAAAAGACAGTAGTACATAGCTCTACAATATGGTAATTGTACAACGTGTACTATTTCTAGAGGTGAAGAGAGGACTCTTGGAACATTCTCAGAAAGGTATGTTTTTATATGTGGTTAACAATGTTTAATACGTTAGCCTGCAGCAGACAGAGAGCGCTTTATAAATCCCATCTTCTTTCACTCAATCGCCAGCTTTCTCACATGGATACAAAACAAATAGATGTTACAGTAAGAATCCCTGGCATCCACAGTCTATAAATATAAATCAAGAGAGGCCTGAGGCACTCGTGACAGAGAGCAGATAAGTAATGAACTAGAACTTTGGCTCTGTTACTCCAGCTCTCTCAAGAGAGCAGGATGTTTTAGAAATGGGCTTTTACCAAACACTGTCAACCACTTTGTATTATGCAATTTTTGCATTCAATCAAAAATGTGTAAAGCACAAATTACTGTTTAAAAGTTTTCTTGGCTAAATTTTCTAAAGTCGTCAAAGGGAGTTTCACACAGCATAAATGAACACAATCTTAATCTAATGGAGTTAGAAGGCTGCTCGAGGGCTTTGTGTTCGTTTGGCAGATGATAAAGACGTTTTTCAAATGAATGAAGTGTCTTTCCAACTGCGTTTACATGAATGGGATTCCAGCCACATAATGGTGTGGCTGCTGTGCTGCTGTGGTCCTCTCCACACTGCTGATTTTACTGCTGTGCAGTTACTGGTAATGACTGGCTGTCCCACACTCCACATGCAAGTGCCTCTGCTCCCACAACTAACAGCATATTGCACAATGCTTGGTGGATCTATCTGAGGTCTTATGGTAAATCCTATGGTACACTGGAGATTATGACATTACTAGCTAAATAGCTCCTTAATATATCTGTGGTACAAATGTCTTTGTGGAAGAACTCCATCTTTTTCTGATTGTAGAGAGATGAAGAAAGTGCAGAGGGATGTTGTAACTTCAAAACTATAAAAACACAAGAAGTGCAGCTGAAGCCGAGAAAAATTAACAGTCCATTGGTTCCACGTGTCTTCAATCCATCTGTTATACAGCTATAATCAAATACAGTCATAAAAGCATATAATAAAAACGTCACTCTCATTCTGAATACTGTTCAGATGCAGATGTTTACTCACTAATAAAGTAATGGAGAAAAATAAAGGATTCTATAAGATTCATTAATAGTGAGAACAAGACACACAGGTTCTGTTTAGAGAGAAAGAAGCTTTGTTAAGTATTTGATTTATGACGTAGAGTGCCTCTGCAAAGAAAGTCTCTGTTCAATGGAGTACGATGCTGCCAAAACTCTGAATACATTGGAATTCCTCACCAAACAGATCAATGCTATTTTCTAAACCACTGATTTATGATTCAGTCTTACGTCAAACATTTTAGATTTCACGCAACACTTCATGAGAGAATGAGACAGTACTTCTACTTCCAGTACATCCTTTATAATGGACACATTTAGGGTAAGGTAACATATTTAAGGTAACACGTAAGCATTGTTGGGATACTAATCATCTTCCCTGCTGCTAGGATGTAAATTCCTGTCTACTGTGGAATTATGGAGTAAGGAAGAGGGTTGTGGTCATTTCACATTTGAGAAGTCATGTTACAGGAAGCGTCTTGTGGTGGGGGCTGAAGGCCTGTGAGATGCATGTCATGTCTGTGTAAGGAGACTAAGATAGAGGACCTTATATGGAAAAGGCTTCGGCCTAACATTATGTCATCACAAACACACAAGGCTATGGCAGATTGACTCATTCTTACTACTTTGTTATAAATCTGCCTTAGAATAAAATGCCTACAAACTTTGCAGTTATTAGCAACAATGTGAGTTTATGAGAAAATGGTTTTGCTTTTGTCTGAAAACCTGACTGATGGCTTTGAAATGTCTCTTAATTCTGAAGCTCAACACAAAGTATCGCGATCCCCTTTCGGGAGGCAGGACTGTGTGCGTTTTAACCTGTAAAGCTCATCAAAAAGAAAACCGTTTTCCCTGCAGAATCTCTGGGATGAATCTGTCAAGAGAAGCTTGGACAGCACAGCGCAAAGCAACCTGCTGGGCTCGCACATGCAAAAGCCAGAAAGTGCAGTTTATTGTCGAGAGACTAGAAGTCTTCTCTTTTAAACTTGTACACCTGCAACATTTTTGCACAAACCATTTCAACAGTAAAGAGGAACAGAGATGAGAAGCACACACTAATGGCGGAGACAGCAGTCGGGAGGGGACAAAACAGCAAGTACTCTTTTCCTCCAAGCCAAACATCCCAATTAAGCGCACTTGAACAGAGGTAGGCCGGTGGTTGTCATGGTTTGACCCCTGTCTCTTATTACATCAATCAGGCTGCTGGAAAACACGAGATGCCAGGCAGACCTACATAGGAGCTCTTAGTCAAATCTCCATGACAACGCAAACAAAACAGCACAAAGCAGTACCAAGCCCACACTGAATACTGAATGCACTTTAGTCAGGTCAGAATCAAACCCGACTGACTAGCGCTGCGGAGGCAGATGATATGAAAGGGCTTTTAGACACGGTGGGGCTTGAGCCAAGTGCCAGTGCTGGTTTTATAACTCCATCCATGGTTCATTCAACGCTCCTGCAAGTTTCACTTTCTGTCTGGATGGCATTGTGTTCGGACTGTATGTGTTAATGAAGAGACAAAAAGACTTTACCTCAGGTATAATCTCATATTAGCAGAATACACTGTTTATCTGCTTTCCAGCAGCTACGACATGAAAACATAGGCTCATTCAAAGGTACAACAACATTACTCATGAAGCTACTTGAATACTAACAGATACTTGGCATGGGAGATGATGATTTTCACTTTCAGGGACTGTAGTAAAAGTTAAATGGACTGCATTTACTTGTATCTAGAGAGTTGTGCAAGGAACTTTACAATGCTTTACATCATGGGATACCTGTTATCAAGCATGATCAACTACCGCTGTTATCATCATCACACAGCTGTAATTGTGGGTTGTAGTCCAAGCTGCAACCATGATGTGGGGGGGGGCATTTCTGTCTTTAAACACACGGACTCACTCTACTCTATGGGGCAAACCGTCTCAGACGGAGATAAAGTGGATCGTACCTTTAAATATCTTTAATCAAAAAGGAAAGTAGTGAGAGCGATCTAAATCAAAATCAAGTGATAGCTTAGTTATGCTTTATAGCTCTGCCATATAGCATTAGGGAGATTGAAAGCAGATGCCTTAATAAAACTTAGACAGACACCAGGGAGATCATACTGGGATCAAACACATACTGCAGATAACATTTTTCTGCTAAGCCCATATGTAACCTCAACACTTCTTTAGGACCCTGCACAGAATCACAGATTCTTAGAAAGTTCCCTGTGAAATGTTTATTCGAGAAGCTGATAAAAGAAAATGGATAGACTTAACTGGTTTCTATTAAATTTCAGTTTCCATGTAAAAATACTCTGGAGATTTTAATACGAGAGACAGATAAAGAGTTACAGACAAACTGTTTGGCAACTATGCAGCACAGACCACAAGCTATCTATCTCACTGGTTTCCTGAAATGCCAGGGGAGTTTTTCGCCGCTTGATTTTATTTTTTCTGGATCTGAGCTGAACCAAATATTTAGGCTCAATGTCAGACAGAGCAAGCCACATAATTCTTTATCCGAAGATCTATACAATATACAAACTTATGTCAAAATATGTTTTTCGAGGTGTTACATGATATGTACGTGTTCCTTTATATAGTAAATATTAATACAACGCCCATCATTAAATGCATATGCTGGGCTGTGTGAAATTCTAATTCTTTATTTTGCATTAAAAAAACATAAGTAGCTAAATGTCACTGAAGGTTAATCACACTTGATTGCATTTCTTAAAATGTCGAGTGTGTGGACCAAGTTTTGGTCAGCTTTTCACGTTGGATTTAAAACGTTGTAAGAGGGTCAGAAAAAGCGCAATGAAGAAGAAAGGTTGGTCAGTAAAGGATGTGTTTACGCTCACATCAAAGAACACAGTGAAGGGTGTTACGAACCAAATGAAATCCACAATACTTCCATAAAAACAGCTGTCCTATTTTCTCACTGGAAACCCACGAAAGCATAGCTTGTGAAAATTTCTGGTCCACTCAAAAGAAATCATGTAACCGACAAGTACCAACTGAATCTTATTTTGATTTCATATATTTTAATGTCACTTATCTACATCTAACAAAAGTTAAATTGATGAATTTTTAATTTATCAACAGAACAGATTCTACTATTTTATCATAATTATAATATTGGAAGTAATATCATTCCAGCTGCCCAGCGTGAGGGCTGTCAAGCTCTACAGAATCATCCTCTATTAAAACAAATACACAAAGAAAATACCATTTTTACCCTTAATGTTATTGTGGGTTGCCCTGATACACTATATCATCACATTCCTCTCCTTTTAGAGTGAAAGTATCACCATATTAAAAAATAAAGGTGGAGCATGAAAAAGAACACATCTGGTGGTGTAAAGCCTACTGCAAACACAGGGCTAAAATTAGCTCGTATAATGTTCTCTCAATCCATCACATGCCACTAAACCAACAAACAAAAGGATACGAAAGACAAGAGGGGGAAGTGAGGGGTCAATGGGAAAAATAGAGGAAAATTTCCCTGTGATGACCTCCTACTGACCTACAGTAAGCAGTCATTGATAGGCACAGGCACGCATAGTAGGGCTAGTGTTTTTACAGATTTTACAACCTTTCATAAATAATGCTATAATAGTACTCCCACTGAAATTAATAGAATTTTGAGTGGGAGTCTTTCCATGTGGAAGCCTGTCAAGAAATTCCAAAAAAGGAGCTGGAATAAGCACAGACAACGAGGACGGAAAGAGTCTGGAGGAGCGGGGACACAGACACCCGCACACATAATGTATTTAGCTGGGGCCTTCCTCCGTAATTCATCCATACAGTGTTGGGTGGTCTCACTTTTAACAATCAGCTGCATTGTTAAAAAGTTTCATCTTAAACACAGAGTTATCATACTGAATAAACAAACACACATCATCATTCGCTAACTTACTGATCACACTAGTTTTGGCAGAATGATTCATGCTAACCTTTCTAATACATCAGCATTTACAGTGCACAGTACAATCAACTAATTCAACATCCCTGCAATAGATCATTCATTGAGACAGTTTCACACTGTGAGAGTTGTACTCATTAAGGCCCTAATTTGTCATGTTGTTATGATTACAATGATAATATTTTGAGAATATTTAGTCTGTATTGCTATTTATACTGTGACACCCAACTCAATATCATATATTACATATGGATTATGGTACAGTACTGTGCATCACATTTTGATTTAGTGTTATTACAACAGCCAAAGACAAATATTCCTAAAAAAAAAAAAAGGCATGAGGACAGCAAGCTGTGGCTGTCTTGTGAGCAACAGGCCTTGAAGTCTGTAGATAATCTTTGGATCAGTTACATATGGGAAGCATATGTAACGTCATTACATCATTATTCCACAGAAATCGCATTCATCTAAGTAAAATAAATATAAGATTTAATGTAATAGCAACAGATGCCTATTCTTTACTACAAAACCGGTCTATTTAACATTGTGGGTATCTAATGAACCTTAAAATAGGCCTGTGGTCTACTCAATTTTCTACTCATTCTTCTAATGACGGAACTGAAGTAATGGTTAAACTGTTGGCAGATGTTTCCAGAAATGCACCTTCTACTAACTAACTCTTCCCTTATAGTGTAACTTAGATTACAGATACAGTTACTTGGATGGTGGAGTATTGATATATCTTGCTTCTGTCATATTTAGGAAAATGCATGTAACTAAAGGGATGTACAAACTTTTCAGCTTTACAACAACAGCATGCATTATGTTGGCTGAGGCTTGTGTGACAGTGGTATTCTAATATAAATAGACAAAAGGGAGACTTTTCCCTGGCGCCTGGACAATAACAAGAAATCTGAGCCATTCACTGGTCATGCGCAGGGCCGAAACTATGTCACAGGAATGACACTGACCAATAATATGAGAGTCATGTTGCCTAGCTCTGCACTACTTGTGGCATGCTCCAGACCGCTGATGACTCAATACAAGATTGCTGGTGGACACAGGAGGTATTCAACACTTTTATGGTCCAGAACTACCCGCCACTATAACCCACAAGAAATGACTCGTCAAACCTGACGTATAACATGCACTTGGGATTTTAACAGATGCAAAGTTTCTGTCATGCTTTTTTTTTTACATTTTTCCCAGCTCACCTGTTTCATTTTGTTTTAAACCCTCTATAAAAACATGACATGGCACATCTCTACAAATATCACAGTCAGGGGTCAGGTACCCATCTGCTTTTAATTTTTCCTGTGAGTTTTATAACATGTGTGTGTGCGTATTGCACCATATGTATCATCTAAAAGTTTGCATTTTCTTACCTCATGAAGATAAGTCTAAACAGTAAAATCCTGTGTGAAATTAGGATCAGTGCCCTCTCGTAGGCCCTTAAGAATTTGAAGTGAAACTGCATTTGGCTGTAGAAAATTCTTAGCAGATGTTTTTTCAGTGGTCAATGGCAAAGTTGAAAGAGGCAGAAGCAAATGGCGAATTTGATGCTGATTTCGTCTCCCTCTTCGTCTCTGGGAAGGCTCTTGGATTTTATATTTTTTATATATGAAGGTATTCAAATATCTAACCAGGTGACAAGTTTGGAGGTCCTTCATTCATGTATTGTTTTTGAGATACAATGACAAAATGTTTACTGACAGCAACAGGCCACTGTGACAACATAATGTCCTAGGTACCATTATTATCATAGTGGCAAGGCATAAAAATAGTCTGAGCAGCTATGCTGGCCTTTTCATAGTCTTTAGTGTAATTATGGCTGAACACAGATGGTCATATTTCCACTTGAGAAAAGTCACTTCCCCTCTCGACACATAACTTTCAAAAATTTTTAACTGATCCTGCCAACGACAAATAAACAGAGTCACTGACTTTGGACATGACTTTGAGATTACAATTACATAACAGGAAGCAGCGGGAGCTGAAGAACATTGCTCATTCTGTAGCAGACAGTTATTTTCAAACACAGACCACACTGGGAGAAGACAAGCTGCCTACTTATAATCCTGTTTGACAAGAAGCCTGTTAGTATAATTGAGACACTTCATATACCCTTGGGTTAAAATAGCCTGCCTCCAATAGTAAACTGCACTGCACTTCCTTAAGTCTATACAACAATCACAGTGTTTTGCACACAACGCCCTTGCACCATGAACATAAACACTGTAACTACTGTGTGTATAGGCTGAGGCTGGACCTGTCTCAGCAGCCCCTTCTCCCACCTCTGGGCTCAACAGAACCTGGTCAAGCACACTTGGAATTTATGTGGCCTCAAGTCCCAAGCAGTCATTACAGAACCACTGCGGCTTTCTAGAGTTTCAGTCTGATGGGCTGTTTAAGGACAGGTTCTGATGCTTCCACTGCAGACCCAGTCTCCTGTGTCTCGCATCAGGACTAATGCCAGGGACAAAGGCCAAGACACTTAGCACTATCCCTCATCTGAATGACCAAAATGACAGCAGCCGTTAACAGCTGCCAGCTTAATCCTCCAAATATATCCTAAATGGCCGTCACAAAAATTCAAGAGATTTTTTCTAAATTGACGGATGTTGTGGTTTTGGCTCAGTTATGTAACATTATTATGTCAATAGTCATAATTTTGATGGTAGGCTGGTCAAGACTGTGGGGCACTGAGCAACAGGAGCCATGAACTGTTAGAGAAGGTGTCTAAATCCAGCAATGAGTGTCACACAGGTGATGAATGGCACAAGCACTTCATCACTGACTAGGCAAATGGCATAGTGAGCATGAATAGCATTCCTCAGAGGTGACTGTCATGAAGTGAAGGGTACATAAGTGATGTGTGAGAGTGTGTGTGTGTGTGTGTGTGTGTGTGTGTGTGTGTGTGTGTGTGTGTGTGTGTGTGTTCCACTCACCCGTGAGATGGTGAGGGGCAGACAGAAGTCCTTTCCTCCTTGCAGTCTGAAGCCCCAGGGGGCAGGGCCAGCCAGGGAGACACTGTAGCTGCTGCTCATGATTCACCTAGAGACAGAGCAAGAGATATTTTACACTCGATCGTGCATGAATCCATATTAATGTGGATATAATCCAACATGAGACAGACTCCACACTGACAGAACCAAATATATCAGATTCAAGAGAGAATACAAAGGGAAGGAAAATAATAACAGGGAAAATAGTATGTAAATAAAAACAGTGCATCAGGTTATATACAAGTGGTGTGAAAAAAACCCCAAAAAGAAGCATTCCACTGATGAATGTAAATTAAAAGGTAAAGTATAGCACTGCTCATTTTCCATTACTATGAGCTATGATAATCAACTTACTTCTGAAATGCTGTAAGAAAAAAAAAAAAAAAAGTATCCCACCAGATCTGATGGGGATAAACTGTCAAAGTCTTATGGATTGTTTAAATTTTACTTAACTGAAGCTAAATTCATGTGTAACATTACCATTACCATTAACAATAACAATAACAGTCTTCCTCTGAAGCTGCTAGCTCTCTGCTGACAGCTTTACAGCATGTTTCAGGTAATAGACAATATCATTCACAATGGGTGTAAAAGTGAGCTTATAGTATTTTGAATATAGTAAATTCTCTCAAGTGCTGGACAGATATTCTCAACTGGTAAGTAAAGAGAGTAAGGGTTAATCTATAATGAGGTGTGAGTTTCATGACGTAATAAACAACAGGAAGTCAAAGAGAGAGTGAATGCAGTAGTTAAAAAAAAGAAAGACGGAAGTCAGAAATAAGTCCAACACGTAAACACTGATAATCCTTTGTTTACCTAAAACGAATCTCAGATCAGCAACGCTGGAGGTGCACTTTAGACCTGTCATTTCAGTGTCCTTTCACTGAACCCACTGCTGAAAAATATTCTCTGACAAAGAGTACCCAGAGTCCGAGACTGAGACAAATTATATTCTTGCAAGAAAAAAAAAAAAGAAAAAAAACAGAGAACATGGAGCTACTGAATGCCAGCCTATTGTTGATAAATAGCGGCATAGTTTTATGCATATGCAAGCCAAACAAAACATAATCATACTGTCTTTACAACACATGCGGGTTACACAAACAAACCAGAGGCATGTGAACCAATTTGACAATTAGGCTTTGGAAGGCAAAGGCATCATCTCTCCTTTTTTCCAAAAGACTGGGCAAAGTTCTGTTTTTCATCTTCGCAGTAGGCTAAGACATGCTCTAGTGAACAGCACTGTGCCCGTATCATCCTTAACACTCATTCCTGAGGGTTTAGAAATGGTGATTTAGCGATTGAAACCTTGAAATAAAATGACCAGAATGCATTCACATCGTGCTAAAACCCCTGTTAAACTCTAGTATGTAACAGAGTGAGCGTTGGCCTTTTCCCCAGACAACTGTGGTGCTGCTGGGTCTGCACAGGGACACAGTAAAGACAAGACACACCCTGGATGGCTGGAGACTTGTTAGAGCTCAGCTTCACTTCACTGCCAGCTCAACGTTTCATTGGAGGGCAGGTTTGCCACGCGTTGCCACAATTTTTAACAACTCACTGGCAAAATGCACCCACACCTACTTTACCTCATGGGTGGACACAAATACAATAACCTGATTAAGCACATGTGCATGCAAATTACAAGGACAGTTCCAAAAGTGAGTCACAGCAAAGGCCGTAAAATATTTCATGCACTATTGAGTTTCACTAGTTTAAGCCCTGACTGTCATGCATTCCTTTTCCCCCTGAAAAATTGAAACTGCGAGCTATTTATTGGAAGCGAGACTGAGGTTAAGTGCAGTCACATGTTAAGAGTTAGTACATTATCAAATTTATTTGGTTGATCACTGCGGAAATTGGAATACCATGTTTGCAGAATACACAATCTAGTGAGAGAGAGAGAGAGAGAGTCTGGTGTGGGTGTCGAGCTACCATGCTGCAGTGAATCTGTGTGTTTGCCTGTTGCCTCTGTGCACAGGTTCAGAAAACCGTGGAAATATATCACCTTCGCCCCACCCAACAGGAAGAGTGGATGTTGACATGAAAACATGACATCAAAGGCTAACCCACAAGCATTACATGTCATGTACAGTACATTACAATTATAAGGTAAAGGGGGAAATGCGGGAGTAAAGCTGAGACTTTGAACAGACGGATGCATTGCTAGTGGTTATCAGAATTTACTTTTAAGAGCAAAGCTAAGACTTATAGTTCTGATGTCATGAATTAAAGGTCCGGTGTTTCTGCTGAACTCATTGGAAAAGACGGTGAAGGAAACTGGAGGTTAATAGAGGAATTTTTAGTTTTAAACTGTAGTGCTGATTACAGACGTCTAATTATTTGCTCTTTTTTTCGGGCTTTGGTTAACTTTTCCCAAGGACATAATAATCCCATGGCTGGGGGAACATGACTTCTTAAACAAAGAAACTGAATGTTTCAATCCCTGCCTTTAAAAGAAGCGTAAAAAAAAAAAAATATTCAAAAATATTCATGCACGCTGGGCACTGCAGAGAAAACATACTTTTTTTTTATGAGTTTTTCATGAATATTAATGTCTTGTCATCCCAGAGGCATGTCATTTTGAGATTGTAAGTCATGCTGCCGCCACAAATTCCCTCAGGGACACGGCACCACCTGCTGTAGCCCGTCACCTGGTCAGATGTACGAGACACAAATCAAATCAGAGGGTCTGCCTACACGCTGTCTCCTCATCACACCCGCAGGGGAACAAGCTCTTTAAAGCAGAAAAGCCATAAAAGGGTGTGGAGAGGTGGGGAGAAGAAACAAAATCACGTGTGAAAGTGATAGGGAGGGACTGAACACCTGGAAAGCACAGGGTAGTAAAAATAGCTCTACTATTTATACTATGCACTTTCACAATCAAGCTAATGTACCAAAACACAAATACACACACGCACACATGCAAAATATGCAAGTCTATAATAAGGCAGCAACCAATTGAAGACAGCTGTCTCCCTCTTCAAGGTGAACAAGAGTTGAGGTGAGCCAAGAAGCTTATTTTTAGGGGAAATTACAAGGCCTAAACCAATATAATTTTCCATACCTTGTCACCAAGAAATTCAACCTATGCTCTTACCACACTGCAGCATTGCCTGATAACACTGTTATTGGAAAGTATGAATATGTATATATATTTATACTAAAGCTTTTCAATGTTCACTGCAGCCCAACACAGCTAAACTGATCAACAATGCTTTAAAAACAAAGTTATGAATGCTGCTGAAGTCCTCACCACTAAATAAGGAACTCAGCCACATCTTTCACACTGTTTGCAAGCTTTCTTTACCACTTCATTTGAGTCTGCATCTCTGAGCTGACAATGCGGAATGACATTCAATTCTCTGGAATGACACAAGACGCTGTGGACATAAATACTGGAAGTTTTATGCAACCCGCTTTGATCCAAAAGCCATGGTTTGAGGATATGCTCCCATTGTTTAAAAACAACCCTTGGAGGAATACACAGCATTGAATTGCTCTGTTAAAACTATGTTGGTTGTTCACAACAGATTCCTTCAGTGTTAGATTTCATGTCCATGTGGGGCATCGCAGTAAAGGTGCATGTTGGTTAAAAAAAAAAGAAAAAAAATTGCTGAAATTTAGATCACACTGACTAAACTTATGCCAGACCCTCATATCAGCAGCATTTCTTTTCCTAATATGGAAAGAACAAACATTAGGCTCAAGGCTCATCTCATGTCACTGCTTGTTTAGCAATCCCTAATGATATCATGCATAGACATGAGCAGACACACCTTTGAGTGTTCCCAAACAAAGAAAAACAGTTGAGCTCTGTAAAAAAAATGTCATCAGCAGCTCCGACATCAGCCCCTCTCTGGGCGAGTTGGAGCATAATTCTGGGCCTTATCCTTCGACTTCCTGTCATAATGGTGCTTTATTGTGCAAAATATTTCAGCACTTTCACACCAAGAACATGATTAAAACACAATCCTTTCAGCAGAGCACAAATGAGACCTGCTGACCAAGTTATCTACAAGTTCAGACATTCATATTTTCTTGTATGGATTATATTATATAATTATTTTATCTGGGATAACAGGTAGACTATTAAAATACTCTGTAGTAATAGTGGTAGATATGGCCTGCTAAGATAAGCAGAAACATGCAGGATGTTTTCGGGTATTTTTGGATTAGAACTTGAGTTAACTTCCTGGTCGTGGTTGAAAACGAAAAACATTCAATAAAAATCAAAGGGTCCCTCCCTGTCGAAAAGCTTTCTTAAAAGGGAATCAAACACAGGTCAACAGAGTTGAATGTCCCTAGATACTGGGAAGGACAAAAAAAATGTCTCTGCCTCTTCAATATATCAGACGTCATGCTCATTTCACAATGCTTCCAGAGACAGTTGTTGCTGGTGACATCATTGCAGGACATGTTGACTCACAGAGTGGATTACGTTTTCACTGTACTGTACTCAACTAGTGAGCTGTCTATGAAAACATAGAAATCAGGCATCAAGTTTAATATTTCTCATTTCTCATTACTGAAATAAATTATAAATATAAAACATAAATGACTTAAGATTCGCCATTCTCGTTAAACTACATCTTAAAACCAAAAACTCTGTTGTAAACATAACCTTCAATATCCTTGCTTCGTCAGTGGGACAACTTGTTCCAGTCTGACTTTATAGGATACTTTTTGTGAACAGGCTGATTACACTTGTTTGGTCTAAAGCAACAGTTAACCCCTGGGATCTTGAGACAAATGACAACGCCTTACTTTTTGTATGACATAACTATATTCTCTATAATTGTGCCTACTTTTAGTCACATAAAGTACCTTTCCTCCTTCCTGTATTAATCTAAACCGTTAAATATAGCCTACAGTTAAGTTATAGAGGTAACACAGTAACATAATGTTTTTGCTCCAGTTGTAGTCATGGGACAAATAACTGTCCAGGTCTTCCTCATTCATGTTTCCTTTGGAGAAGTTACAGTAGCGTCTGCACAGTCAAGCAGGGCTACTTTTTCTCACGGAAACTGAACCTTAATTTGTCTGTAGTTGGCTAAGTGGGTGTGACATTAAACACATGTCTGACATTATTAGCTCATTTTTCTAACAGACTTGTAGCCCATTTGTTCCCGCTAAAAAGCCAAGTCAGTAAAACAAATGTATTATTTTAAACTCTGTCAGTAGCAGTGTAACAAGTCGTTTATTTTTGGAGAAGTTATAGGCAAGCAGCTTTGGATAATATGTTTTAAAATGCAACTTTGTAACCCGGTCGTAAATTAAAGCAGTATAATAATCCCTGTGTGCCATTTCTTTCAAATGTTGTGTCAGGTGTACTGTGCTGTTACTCACGTCGCTCGTGAAGCCGGGTCTGGTGCTCAGAGAGAAAAGCGTGACTTCAGTCCGTCGGTTGTCAGTTTCGGAGTGAACTGGACTGAGCGGAACTGAAACTTCCGCATATAAGCCAGCCCCATCTGGCTGCCGGTGGGAGGGTTCACAGCAGCGTGTGTGAGGTTGACGACCGGGGGCGACGCCACTACTACAGGCATGGGCTTGTTCAATGAGCCACGGTGCAAGGGGAGTAGTAGCAGAGTAGTTTCAAGGCTAATGCTACCTTCAAAATGTAGCTAAGTTCGTTCCCCCTGAGGCAAATGATAAAACCCGGTCTTAATATGCAAAAAAAGACCAACAATCACCACCTGTCAGAATGCTTGTAAACCCTCCCACGTGTTCACTAAAATGATTATGGTGCACTTAGTCCAGGAAGGCCCAACGTGTACCTCACCATTGGTTTCATATTCATGCATTCATGTTTTTTTTTTCTGTACTGTAGCCTAGAGTTGGTTTTAAACACTGGAAGAAGAAAAAGAGGCTGATAAACCACGTTATTTTCTTACCTTCAGCTGGAGTACGATTTATGTCCTGGGCTGAGCAGTGAATAATGTTTTTAACTCTTCACCAAGTTGCAAGTTTTGGGGCAAAGATAGCAGCCAGAAGTGAGATTTTCGAGTTTGTAATACTTGAGAAAAACAAGTTTTTCCAATTATAGCCTTGGAGAAATTATGAACAAAGGAAAATTTGATTAAGATATATTAAGCTGATAGAAATACTTGATTTTTGGGGATGGGTGTCTTTTTAGGGTTCCATAGGCTTTGGTTTTGATAGGCTAAATCCAAAGTCATCCTAATTGTTGGTATTTGTGTGCCACTAATGTATTAGACAAATTTAACTCAATAACTATGTACATAAGCTCTTAAAGGGGTTATTTTCTATAACAATGCCATCTGTTGATTAAGACTTTTCTGGATGATTTGTCTCTCTCTTAATAGCCTTTTAAATATACCCTGGATTGGATTAATCTTAAATTAAAATCAAGCAGTTAAAATGTTGTCACTGGTATTTCTAAGTCAAGGAAAGTGATGTAATTCAGGCAAGGAAGCAATTTGTCAGTGGTCATGAATATATTAAGGAAATATTTGCTGACGTTAGAAAAGAAATATTTAACATGTGACAGGGCATCAGCTTACCTTATGCCATTAATGGACAGTGATGTCATTCTTTCCACTAAATGCCTCCTGTATACTTGTCAGTCAAGTCAAATGCCATCGTCATGTACAAGCCTTTTAAACCACCAGCAGAACGTCAGAGTATCGGTGTTCAAATTAAAAAAACTGAACAAATGTACTGACTTCAGTATCTGAGATACAAAACACATCAATTACTCCTTTAGAATTATTTGTGTTTTGACAGTGGCATAGCATATCTTGTATATATTCTAGGTGTTTGATTACATACAGTTACAGTTTCCCAGCAGAATACCACAAAAATCATTTTTGACTACATGTTTTAGGATTTCATTCAGTGTTTTCACTTTTGCTTTGTATTTGTGTGTCTTTGCTCCCTATAAAGCATTTTGTCACTTTGTTATTTTTAATATTTTATTATCCATAATTTATTTGATATTCATTGTACAGTCACTGTGATATGGCAGTGATTGCAGCATTTAGTGTTTACCCAGATTTTAATGGCATGGTGTTGGTATGCTCTCTAGTGGTCAGCAAAGAAATAGCATACCTCACAGTTAATGCAGATACTTTGGATTTCAGCCAACATAAGATACAACATATGGCTCAAAATGTTAAGGTATAATTGACACGGTTTTAAGAAGTAAGATTTGGTTTGGTTGCCATTCAGTGTGCTATGGACATTTATGGCCCCCTTTACTTATCCTCTAGCGCCACCACCAGGAAGCAAGTGTTTCTTATGCACAAGTAGTTTCTTAGTTTCTAATCTGGTCTGCTGCTGAAAGTGAAGCACAGCATGAATTTTTGCAAATCTATGAGACGACAACTCTGGACATTTTTCATGTGTACGATCCATCAGTATCAGTAAAGTATGATTATAGTGTAATCCACGGTTTCAATCAGGACAGGAATCAGTATACTTAGGGTGTCAGCACTCTAATGACATTTTAATCACAGTAGTGTTTCACGTAATTTTAGAGGACAAGGCATTCCAAGCTTCATCACGGATTGTGAGTTCTTCTAATTTCTGACTTGATATGAGTGAGTATTACTTTGTCTAACTGTCTACATCAGCTCTCTGATGTCTACTGCATCCTTTACTTTTGCACTGTGGTATTTTGTTAAATAAACATACAGTGATCTATGGTACATGTTAAAAAGCCTGACCTATTTGGCAGATTACCAGATTACCAACTGCTCAAAGCCGCTGAAGCTAGATACTAATAGATGTTTGCATTGCACTGCATAGACCAGCTGGACTTTCTTTCAACTATGTGTGTGCCATGTCAATATATGGTTATAAAGTGATGGGAAGCCCAGAAGCAAAATCCCCCTGTGCAATGCTATTGAACCACTGAAGTGTACGGCTTATGTAAGGCTGTAGTACATACCTTTAGATCATCTTTACATAACTGGATAAGCAAACAGCTCAGGAAATCCTGGACGTAATGTTCAAAGACAGTTCAGAAAGGACTTTTCTGGGTGTTTGAATTTGACGAAAGAATGCATTTTAAGTGTCTGGATTAATGGCCTCAATATCTGAGGCAACTGTATTGTATGTGGTTACATGAGCATATTAGTAAAAAAGGAAAAAAAATGCATAATGTAGCACAGCAACCCCGTGCTAATAGAGTCATATGTTCAACAGATCCATGCTATCATGGACTTTGGTCATCATGGTGGCTCAGATGGTCACAGCACATGAATTGTAACTGATGTGCCCTGGTTTTGAATCCAATGTGGGGCATCTATTAGATGTCAATCCCCTTCTCTTCCTCCCCACTCTTCATCTCCATTTACTCTTTATATATATAATTACAGGAGGATAAATCCACCTGCATCTGCTTCTTGGATTTTCAAGTAGTATTAAAGAAGAAACTGTTATGATTTCTTAGCTATAGCAAGCTGTAAAGACATATTTCTCTGAAGAAGTATTAATGTCTTTTTCCCTGTAGATCGAAGTAAAATAAATTATATAGGCTTTTTAGTTTCAGTGATGTGGTGTCAATATTTTTTTTTTTGCAAGAAGACTGCTCAGAAAAATCTGTTGAGAACCTAATGATTTTTATTTCCCCCAACACACACAGCAACATGTCAGTGATCATGGCTGTGCCAGGTCTGTTCCTGAGAATAAGAACTGATAATTATGATATCAAAATGTATCATAACGGATAATAATGATGTGTGATACACCAGTGTCAACTGCTTTTATGACAGTTTGGTAGCTGAAATGTGCACACACTTTGGATGGCAAAGTTCTTTATGTCAGAAACAAACAAAACACTGATCTTGAAGTAGCTGCAGTGAGCGAAAAATCTTGGATTGTATAACACATATTTACTAAAGTGCCTGAAGTCATGATACAGCACATAATGTCAGCAACTTACAAAACATGATAAATGCTGTTATACATCATCATACAATGAGTTCTACAGTCACTCATAAATGCATTATAGACATGGCATTCACAAAAAACCAAATGTTGTCATTGCTCATTTAAATTAGCAAGGCTGATAGCCAGCCTTAGTTGTAATGTAAACAAATATATAAAGTCAGCTTCCACACAAAGCATTACAAAAAATGTCTTTCTTTTATTTTGACAAAAAAAAAACGTTTTTCTAAATGTCCTTTCAAATGTAGGTTTCATTTGTCAGACTTTTCTTTGTTTCACCGGGACAGTGTTGATAGTACTGAGGGCTAACCTTTAATAAAAAAAACCAAAGGTAGCATTATTATGTATGTTAACAGCTAGCCTGAACAGGAGAGGTGTGTGTACATACGATTGCACATAAACCTATGAAACAAATGTATTTGGTTGCTCTGCATGGCGAAACAGTTGAAATAAAAATCTTAACAGCTGCTTAAAAACGTTAGCTTAACATTCGTGGACAAAAAACATACTTGTTTCCTCTGCCGTGTTACAGTAACACGTAGCCACATAGATAAACATATTCACATTTAGCTTCCTGGTGTTGGGTTAGGGTCAGAGAACTCTTTGCACAGACTCAAATAGTTGAGCAGAACAGTCTAGAGGCTCTAAGCTGAGCAACAGCTCTCTCGGTTTGCTCTGTGTGTTCTGTTTTTCCTCGCAGTGGCCATGGTGCGGAAGGCCTTTCTTTGAGTTGGGTCTGATGATGGCATGGGAGTGCATACATACAGTATTGTCCAGAGAGTCCGGCTGTATGAGGACCTGCACCTGCCTCTCATCTTCCTCCGTCTGCACTCGTAGTGTCTCTCTCTGTTCATGTTCACCTTCTTGTTCTTGTTCTTTCCCTTGCTCATCTTTCTGTTTCTTCTCTTTGTTCCAGCATTCAGGGCTCTCCTCCTTTCCCCTCCCCCTGGCAGAGGAGGTCATTACCATGTTGACAGACTCAGGCGATAGGTTGCGGTCACATCTGTTCAGTGAGCCTCGCTCTGGGATGGAAGTCTAGAGTAAAATTTAAATAAAATACGAACACAATTGGCATTTTGTGAATACATAACTGTGCTGATATATATATACCGTTTAAAGCCTTTGACTTTGAGATGATTTGTTTTTAAAATCAACAAATATAATGAGGAGCACCTACCTTACCTGTTCCTGGCTTTGGCTTCCCTCTTCCTTGGTCGGCTTAGCCAATGATTTGTACTCTTTGTCCATCAGAGCTGAAAGGGAATAGCTTGACCTCAAACAATGGCTCTGGTCGATGGGGTCAAGCTCCACATCGCTCCAAACCTGCTACAGGGGACATGGATATGAATATCTGTATGTCAAGTTAAGGATACAGCACAGCAGTAAATATATATTCATGGCACTTTAAGGAGAATAATGTTTATTCTACATTGGAATCTCTGCCATTGCTGATAAGTGCTCACATTTGAATTTGAATTGGAAAAGTTAATGCTATGTATTTATACAGTTCTATATAAGAAATGTATTTAAAGTCTACACTTCATAACGCAGCTTTAGACTTGGCTTGCCAAAAGACAGCTCTTATGCTATACCAAGCACAGGATCAAAATGAACACAGAAAAGACCTCTACTGAAATAGACACAACACATCATGTGCATTTGATTTCTGATTTCTGTAAACGCACCACTGATGGTGCTGCTTGATCTGTGTTTCCCTGTACTCTTTGAAAGCCTAAAGCAGAAGCCAAACTCACTGTGTCTGACGTAGACATGGAAGAAACTCTGTGAAACTTGGTGTTGGAGACTGATGACTGTCTGCTCAGCATTGAGTCCTTGAAGGAAGACTCACTGTGTGACACTGATAAGCAGTTCCTCCTGGGGGTCTGGTCTAGGAAGTGTAGACAGGGAACCTTTTCTGCAAGCGTGTCCCTGTTGAAAAATAGGCATCTCTCAATAAAAGCTCCATATCTTTTTCAAGCTTAGGTTGGCGATTACTTGGATCACCGCACTCACCTGTATTTGGAGTGAATGATGGCATAGATAAAAGGGTTATAGATAGCTGATGCCTTGGCTATAACAGCAGGGACAGCTTTGGAGTAGGGATTGAGGATGTTTCCATATCTGAAAAGTGTAAAGCATTTGTGAAAAGTAGAACTGCACACCACCACTGGTACTGTAGTGTGAGAAAATCGCATAATATTTCATGATGCCATATATAATGATATTCCCCAAGTGGTGGAATTATGGGTCATGGTTAATGGCAGAAATGAATTGCAGAGTGCAAGCAAGCATCATATATGTTTTTATGTTTTATGCAAGGGTCTACCAAGCTGTCTATACTGTCAGACTATTAAAAAATAACATCAAGGCATCAAACATGGCCCTTGTCGTACTGTATATTTACCCAGCCCAGGCGATGAGGGTGACACATGCATAGGGCGACCAGGAAAGCACAAACACTATGATGACCACAAAGGCAATCTTGGCCAGCTTCCATTCAGTCTTGATGGACTGCTGCTGGATCAGGGTTGACTTCCTCACCTGAGACCCCAACTTCTCCACATTTCTGTTTAGACAGAGAGAAGGAACATTGAGCCTTTTCACAAGCTAAATTGATGAAAATACACAAACTCAAAGTAGTATTTGCAGACTTGTTTTTAACATATGTGAAATGAACACTAGGGCATAGACCCAAATGCAGCAGCAAGGCGAAGCAGACATTGTAGCAAACGGGGCAGGAAGACAGCAGGGTAATACTTTTGATTTTTAAAATTTTTTTTTTTGCTCTATGCTACTCCAACCAGGATTAAGAATAGTGGAACTCCCTTAATGATGCCAAACACAATACATTTCCACATGACAAGGACAGACATTAAAATTTAAAATATAAAATACAAGAAACACGATGTAGCCTAGTCAGACAGAGCAGGCCATTAGTAACTAGCATGCTATGGGTGCTTGCTTAGAGGCTCTGCTGATGGTACGGACCCCACCATCTTTGAAGGATACGTCACACGAAGTTATAGTTTTCACGGGGCTGAATGGTTAAACTACTTCCACCACAACAGAGAAGATATGCGGAACGTTCATCGTGGCATCATCTCAAGATGGTGATGCTGAAAACTAATGATGTGTTCAGGCATTCCTTTCAACAGGTAAAGCTGAAAACGGATACGTTGCCCTTGAGGTAAATGCTAAAGGTTAATCACATAGTATCTTGTATGTGGCCTCCAGAGTACAACAAAGAAGAGCTAATTTCTTGCCGTCATTTGAAGAACCCTTTAAAATACGATAGCTTCACCAACCTGCGATGAGGCATTCCAGTCTTAAAATGGGAAGCAGCTACATTCTTGTGTGTATTACAGGTAAATTTGCAAATGTTCAACAGCTACAAATGTAGCTACAGCTACAGATGGCTAGTGGAGGACAAGTGAGAAATGGCAGGATCTGAAAACAGACTAAAAGATACTATATGTGCATACACAAAGAGAGATGAGAAAAGAAATGGAACAGAGAGAGATGAGACACAGAAGCCACCATCACAATATATAACCCGCTTACTATCACAATTAACAGACTGTATTGCAGGAAATTCAAGCTTTTTCAGTAACAAATAAGACTGTTGATGTGAAGATGTGCCAGTAAAGGGGAGCTAGAGTCTGCACTTCAATGGTAGGATGATGTTTTATGCAGTTAATAAGTAGATTTCCTATCATTTCAGTTATTTTCAAAGAGTAAGTTATATGAATATGAATATGCATATTCACCTATATTAATTCATTCACCTGCTTGCTTGTCGAATTGCCAGGAACATACAGAGATAACAGTATGATATAATGCCCAGAGGGATGAAGAATACAAAGCAGCATAACATCAAAGTATAACTTTTATTGGCTGGAGTAGATGTCACGTAGTCCCACGTACATGAGGTCATCAGGCCCTCTGGTATATATGAACCTTAAGAGAAAAAAATGACAGATATGAAGGAAGTGTGTATGGTCTAAAAGTATAAAAAAAGAGGATAGTTGCATAAAAAAAATGTATGGAGGTCATAGAATAAGTTACTTACTCCAGCCCAAAAGTGGCGCAAGGCTCCAGGCTAATGAGTACAGCCACACCAGGGCAATAATGAGGCAAGTGCGTCTCTTTGAGGTCCATTGTAAGGCCTGCAGAGGCTTAGTGATGACAATGTAGCGGTCTACAGAGATGGCCAGAAGGTTTATCATGGAGGTGATTCCAAATAAAGCTCCACAGAAAGCATACGCTTTACACCCTGTTGAGAAAAATAAAGAAAGAAGCATTTTATTCATAAGTTTCTCACACTGACTGGAGGACTGATTTACACGAAGATAAGTAACAGGATATTTCAGGACTCCAAATTGCTGGTGACTTTATTTAATATGAAATCACTAAATCCTATATTGGTATTTCCTGCCTTTTTAGATACACGACTGAAAACTCACAAAATATTGCATGCAACAGATGTTTTTATATTAGATTTTTGGGTACTATGGGTGCTACATTTCATACAAAGCTCCAAACATAAACAACACAAACATGAATAGATACATAAAGAATGTGTTAAGTAAATACAGTTAAACTGAATCTAAAAAGAAAAAATACCTGTTTCACCAAAAATCCACCCCTTGTAAAGAGAGTTAACAAAGAAGATGGGTGACTGTGTAATCGCCATGAGGAAGTCACTGACTGCCAGATTCATGATGAAAAAGTTGGGAGGAGTCCGTAGCTTCTTGTTACTGAAAGACATAATGATTGAAAAGTCTTAAATCAACAGAGCTCAGGATTCCACAAAGCAATATGTTGTTGTGGTCACTCATTATTATGCACAATACGTTTCCAGAATTGATTAATATAAGAAGCAGAGACAGTTGAAGCACTACACAAAACAAACATTCAACAAGGTTCAAGAAGTCATTTGCTGTGTTCATTTAAAGCCCATTGCCACTTTTATCTTGTATCAGATGTAGTGGAAAAACATCGGCTGCCTTTTTGAACACCTATATCCAAAATGTCACTTTTTATCAGACATCATTCAGATGCTGATATACATATATTTTCATTAACTTGGATTGATGACATCAATGGATTGTTCACCCATTGTGGTAACTTGTTTCTATAACTTGTGATACTATGTGGGAACTCTGTGGGCCAGAAAAAATCAAGTGTGCTGCTTGTGATTTATAAGTGAGACATTACTGAAGCTTCAGTTCAGTAGGAGACCTTGGTGTAAGTACTAAGTGCTACATCTATTCAATAAGTGCAAAGAGAACGGGTAAAAATGTTAGAATGTTAGAGGTTTTTGAAGAGGAGGTGCTCTCAGAAGAGATGAGTCTGACGAGATTCTTGAAGATAGAGGGACTCCCCTGCTCCGATAGCATTCGGTAAATTGTACCGCCATCAGGGAACCACAGACAAGAGCAGTTAGGTCTGCGATTGACTTGTGTGCTAGACATTCCTTGGAGGAACACAGTTGCCGAGAAGGAGTGTAAGCCTGTATTACTGAGTTCAAGTTGATGTGTGCAGACCCAGACATTTGTCTGTAGGCATTAGTGACTTGAATTTGATTCAGGCTGCCATGGGTAACCAGTGTAGGTCGATGAGTAGCGGAGTGACATGTTCCCCCTTTTAGGCTGATCGTAGACCAGATGGGCTGCAAGATTCTGGACCATCTGTGTGGGTTTCACTGTGTGTAAAAGGGAGGCCTGCAGCAGGGCACATGGCAGACTTATTGTGTCCAAAGGTTGGTTTTAAAATTACTTTTCAGTTTATGGAAGTCCTATTTGCCCCAGAGTGGTGTACAGACATAAAGAGAGGCAGAGGTTCAAACCTCGGCCAATGCAAAATCCATTCAATAACTCTCAAATCTACATCCTACTGAACTTAAGTCCACCTCCCTTACCATAACAGGCAGGGGACGGAAATCAATAATAATGGAACATTCTAACACTAACCTTCAGTAACACTATTATTCTAATGGTATTCCTCTCCTAAAGAAAGTTCAGTTCAAAGATTCATCAAAGATGCAAGATTGTAGCTCTTTTAGGACACAAATCACAAGATCATAAGTAATCATAAATGCTGTCCTGTACTGGGGGAATACAAGCACATATTCAATACCAGAGGATTCTCTAGTGAATTTCCTTGTTGGTTCATTGTGTGTAGTGGCAAGCAAAACTCTTAGTGTACGCCCTCTGTAACAGTCAGCAAAAGCAATGAATTTTCTTGCTGTGTTTGCAGCTGCAACAAAGAAAAGTCAGGCAAAGCAGATACTTCATCACAAGAGGTCAAAAACACAATTATAAATTACCTTTTAATTTAGATGCATTTTCATTGAAGGCAATATGAGAACCCCATAAGCCATATGCCTTGTGGATATCCAAAATTCGAACCAGAATTGACAATATATGCACTTATTGACTTGATATGTATGGTACTTTCCGAGGCGCTGAATGAAACCGAATATGTTGCTACCTACACGGGCTCACTTTATGAAAACCTGTGAACCATGTCTACATGTGTACATTTTATGAACAATAATGAGGCTGGAACCAGCAGCCCATGTCAGGGCCACAGCAGATATTGGCAGTTCTTTTTCTAAGGCCGTGCATGGACACAAATGGTCACGTTGTACTTGAACCTTCTGTTAGCTTTCCACAACTCACTGCACACATCACAGATCGCCTTTTAGCAAATCATTATTGTAAATGTGTATATTTAAAAACTTTGTTACATTGAGCAATTGACAATTTTAGAGGGCTACCAGTGAATGGCGACTTTCTCTGTGGCCGGTGCACTAGTGAACTCAGATGAGAAACTAAATCTAGTTCTAGCTTTTCTAAATGCAGGCGCCAGAATATTAACTGTTTATAGCAGCCTTTGCTGTCTTTCATCTGTGAGGTGTCAGTGTAATCTGTGTCAGTGAGCATTTTACATTCACATTTATTAGATTACACTTACTTTGTGTTACATAAAAGGAATGGGAAGTCCAGGGACACAGATGAATATTTGTTACAACTGAACTGAGCACAAAGGCATGTTTCCCATGTCTGGACTTCTAAATTTCAGACTAGTATTAAAGTGCCATAGGTTGAATCAGCTCCATTTATCACTGACAGCCTTTGGGCGCTGTCTTCCTCGTTTTGCCCATTGCCTGTTAAAAGACCAAAAAGAGTAAACACTGCACAGAGAGATAAGTTGTGAGTGTATTTGTGTGTTTACATGCAGGCGAGTGAGTGCGTACCGAACAAGTGTGACTGGAGTAGAGATCGAGTGATGCTGCATTCGAGATAGCTGTGTATCACTGGAGGTTGGACCTTAATGCAGAAAACATGTCAGGCTCAGGATTGTATCTAACACTTGGTTTTTAACTGCATTCACTGGCGTACTATACACCCAGGAGTAGCCATAGTGTATATATGACGGATACTCTGGTGTGCGTAAATATATTGGCTTTCATTTATATTTTCTTCATGTCCTTTCAAGTGAAAAAGTATGTAACTTTTTGGTTCTGAATGTGTATTAGGAATTTTGCCATAATTACATAAGCTGGCACAATGACAAATTGTAAAAGAAAAAAAAAATAAAAAAAAACATTTTTTCTCTTACACAGGGATAATATGCAATAAGTCTTTATCTATTTTGATACATTTGTTCATTTGTCAATGGGGGGGGGGTCATCTTTTTAATCAGATGAACATAATTCATTTTTCCTATCATCTAGTTGAGAATCTAGTCTGACATCAGTACTGTATTTAGTGGGACACATAGTAGCTGACTGGATTACGCTGAACTGCATTGCTGTTATTTAAGCTTGCTTACCCTCTTAATGTGGTCTAGGACCTAGACCACATTAAGAGGGTAAGCACCACCTAGACTCTAGGTGGTAGCACAGTGTTGACTTTACATTTAGATAAGCAAGTAGCTGGCTGGATTATTGAATTCATTCATTGATTTATCCAGCACAGTTAGAAAATCACTAAGCTACTTCCTGGTATTGAATGCCTGCAGGCTGCTGTGAAGACCTTTCTGCCTGTGCTTGTGACATCTACTTCATAATGCAAGAACACTGTTTCCCCATTCGGTGCTAAGTCTGTACAGCACCCAAACATTACACAGGGTACTGTACAGAGTTGAAACTATATCACATGAACTGCTTAAAGTGTTAGACTTTGAGATTGTTTTACTAGTCTCTAAAAACTCTACAGTGATATACCGAATAGCTTTTAGTTAATAGATAATAGATTTAATAGATTCATGTATTCAACTAGATATACAATTGAATCAGTCATATGTTTTAATGCAGTCAGATATCTCAAATGTGCTATTTGATATTATAATGTGCCACCGCAGGGGCTGTTGAATGTGTGTTGTGGACTGATGAACAAAACAGGCCTCAGGCAAACGGCTTCTGTGAACTTAGTTTTTTTTTTGGGAGATCCAACAGAACACGAACAGTGGAGCACTGTGCTCCCACAGTCTTTCTATGCCCACATGTGTGACTTCCCAGAATCTGTTTTTAGGACTAGTTCATGTGCAGAAGTGTGATGGGCTAAGCGAGGCTCGTTAACGACATCAAATATGGGTGCGTTAATTGTTTGTGACGACTTCATTTAGTAATTAACTGTTATTAGTAAACGGTTATTAGTCTTTTATTTTAACTAGTTGTAAAAATAAATCTGAATGTTGAGTAAATATTTATTTAGGAGCCATCGATTGTTGAGTTTGGACAGAGAAATTGACTGCATGCTGAACTTGACATGTCATTTGAATATGTATATGTGGTGCGTATATTTTATTTAAATGCCTCTGGCAACTATTTATAAGCTGCTTAAAATAGCAAAGTGCAGGTAAATGAAAATGAAATGACAGAATAATTTATTAAATA
Source organism: Seriola lalandi dorsalis (assembly GCF_002814215.2). Taxonomy (NCBI): domain Eukaryota; kingdom Metazoa; phylum Chordata; class Actinopteri; order Carangiformes; family Carangidae; genus Seriola; species Seriola lalandi. The sequence goes on from NW_019525159.1 coordinate 3,577,792, forward strand.
TTTATTAATACCTTCAAAATTGTGAAATAATATTAAATATTAGTACTATATTACTAACATTAAATTCCCTACTTCAATATGTGCTCAATCTTTATGTGTCGAAACCGAAAAGTGTCATCATCATTAGTGATTAGTGACTAAAAGCATTAGTACTTAATAATAAATCTCAGTAGTAGCACAGAAGTGAAGAGCCAAATAATGACTTATTTAAAAAAGCTAAAGCTATTACTCATAGAAGGAGTGACTAGTAAAACTTTGAAAAAAACTTCCTGTTTATGTCTTTTGCCTGAAATTCACTGATATTGTTCTATATTTTCAATGATACTCAGAAAGCCAACTCAAAGCGTGATTAATGGATTAATGTTGTGGGAGACATGGTCTAAATCAGGTTTCGCGTGAAATCTAAATTACATAACAGTTATATAATTATTACAGCTGAAGTGGAAATAATGAAAAGGCTACAATGAAACAAAACTTGAATAATTTGGAACCGCATCTTCTTCCAGGCTAATTTCTCCTATAATGACAAGCTGTAATGAGGCCTGGCAGGAGAATGCAGTGTGTAATGAATAATGCAGATTTTAAAAATGCAAAATTACAAGTAAGATTTTGTTTCAAGTAAAAAAATTGAAAAGTCAAGCAATTAACAACTGGCTGACTAATGCAGCTCTGAAATCAGTGATGACAGACAACCAGATTCTTCACCGTCACTCCTTGCATAAGGAAAGTCGCTTACCAGAAAAAGGCATACATGACCAAGGCGTTCCCAGTAACCCCTACTGTTCCAATCACCAAGACAAAGAAGGCAACGATGTAGTGAGCGTGGTCCTGGACGTCCACCTGCCGATAGAATCCATGTTCAACATCCATTTCTGTGGACAAGAAACAGGCACACAGATGTTGGCATCAGTGAGTCTTTGTTCGTGTACAGTATGTCCAAGTGATTTCGTGCAATCCCGATCTTCCTGTCTGTCCCTCTGACCCACTAAACTCTCCGGCATTACGTAAGAGTTCTTACAATGATGAGCAAGTTAAATGTCTGGGGGATAAAATATACACAGATGTGACGGCATAATCTGCAACGCTGCATCTTTAGTTACCATGTCAACATTTTTTTTGTTTGTTTGTTTAGGTAATATGCAATTTAGCATAGTTCCAATACAGAATATAAAACCGTTGTTGTTGTTGTCATTGTTTATTTTATAGTTATTGCTCATTTTCAGCTCTTGTCCAAACTGTAGCCGGTCTATTGTTTGTACAGTGTAATTAAAATAGTTAGTTTACCATGAATAAAACCATGATACACCACATATATGGGTTAAGGTTAGGATCTAAAAAAGAGCGGTTAAACAAAATAACAAAAATAAGCAGATAAATACTAAAACAAAACAATCAACAATACAATACAATTAGCTAGAGATGGGTACAGCTCTGGTTTGCTTTTAGTGAGCACTTGACCTTTGTTGTAAAATAATTTATATCTGGAGTTAATTTGATTTCAGTTGGTAATGTGTTCCAAAGTTTACAGATTGTATCTTTTCAATATGTGACAGTGATGCCATCAGACAGGCTTTTCCTCCATTGCTTTCAATGCCTGATTGTATAAGGATGTGAGGGCTCTGACGGATGATGATAACACTTGAGCCCATAGTGTGACACAATTATAATAAATTAGAAAAATCATGGAGGGCATAAATAACTCGGCTGCCTGAGTGGGTATATAGTGTCAACATTTATTTTGTTGAGTCAGTTTGCTCATGGTCATGTGAATGAATTTGTCTATGTCTATGTGTCTATGTCTATTTGTCTATTTTAACATTACATCAGATTTTACATTTTCTATCTATGTTTTAAGTTTTGATCACATTCGCTGTTGCTTTGTATGATTTTATGTTTTAGAGATGTACACTGCTCACATTTTGAACATATCCACTATTTCCCTTTAGGAAATCTGAGGAAATCCCCACATTTCTTCCCTGAGACTCAGATGTGAATTTTTTTGAGTTTCTGTAGGTTTTGAGGGAGGGTCAGTGATGTTCTTGTGCCTCCAACACTTTTTGTCTATTTGGTTGGTTAGCAATTGCAGACTGTGTATCTCGCTGTCTTTTAAGCTAGCTGTATAGGGAATGTACAGAAAAGCTTAAAGCTGCTTACCTGACCACTTTTAGCCCTGCTAATGGCATAACTCTGTAACTCTACACATGGTCATGTCAGTCTGTTGGGCAGTAGGTTGGCCGGTCCACCACTATGGTGCAGACTGAAATTTCTGAACAACTACTGAATTAATTCTTTTGAAATAGATGATGACATAGATGATGAATTCTACTGACTTTTCATATGGCACCACCATGAGGTTCACAATTGTGGTTTTGAGTGAAATTTCTCAACACATATTAGATGAATCAGAATTTACATGTTCATGCTCTCCTCAGTATCAAATGTTATAACTTTGGTGATCCCTTAACTTTTCCTCTATCGCCATCATCAAGTCCATCCCTCCATCCATCCATTAGCTAAACCACTTATACTTTGAGGGTCGCAGGGGGCGTTTAGCCATTGATAGTTGACATCAGCCGAGAGACGGGTTATATACGGAACATGTTGCTGTTACTGTCTATGACAGGGCCTGTCATCAATTCAAAATTTCAATTGGTCCAATAGTTTGGTTTGTGTCATTGCCATCAGCCTCGTCTGCACTTTTTTTGTGCTAATTCACAAATGTTAGCATGTTACTGATGTAAACCATGATGGTGAACATGGTAAAACATACTGGCTGTGCCTGCATCAAGTGGGTGGGAGTGTCTAATTGTCAGTTTCAGAACGTTAAAGAAATTGTCAGGTGAAGCCACCCCAATTTCAATATCGGGAGGGTTTTGTGGGCGGGGCTTTCTGGAGCTATTTGTCCATTCCAACGGCACTTCTGATGGAGTATACTGGAGTACAGCCTCGCAGAACTGCAAGCATGGCTGGAGACGCGCAGTTTTATTTGCACACCAGGGGCCAAAAATATTGAACCCTGCATATGCACAGAAACCATGCATGCACCATTCCTCATACATAACTGATATTTCTCAAAACAGAATGCATGGTGAGAACACATGCAGCTCATGCATACAGACAAGCCTTACTCATGTTTCTCAGTGGATCTGAGGGTAATATAGTGAGGTGGACTTGTTTTTTTGTGTTTCTGTTTGTATTTTTGTCCTTTATTGCAAAGCAGATGGTAAAGGATGTTTCAATGTGAGCGATTTAAACGAAACCACTAATTATCTTTCTTATTTCTAATAACGATGAGCTAATGATTGTTTACATGTATATGTGTTGAAGACTAGTTGAATGATATGGGTGCTGTAAAAAGCTTCAGTGACAGCTGTTGTTGGGAATCTGTAAAATGACATGACTCACCTGTCAGTGAGTGGTCTAAAGAATGGTGGAGGAAGCAGAAGTATTGGGTTGATTAAGGGCGTGTCTACATCTCTCTGTGGCTAACATTGGGAACAAAAATGAGTCTTGTGGACATGAGCCTACAGTGACTAAGATTTATAAATGTGACAAAGAGAATGCACATTTATATTACTTATTTTTTTCTTTCATGGCTTTTTAGCCTGTATTTAAGCTTTTCAGTTCTTAACGTCTTCTAGTTTATCTTATATATACAACATGTTGTTGACAGATGAAGAAAGATTTTGCATTTTCCAGCTGTTTACTTGTAAATTAATTACTAGTTTTACAGCTTGCAGAATCAGAAGGATTATGACAGTCAGTGCCTTTTAATATCAATTACTCACCCTTGCAAACTGTAAAATCGTTTGGCTAAGTATTAATCACGGTAAGAGTTGAAGAGCAGTGAAGCTGTCATGGCCTTTCTGGTCAGAGGGGAGATCCTCACTCAGTATTATTGAACTGATGTGCTTTGGGTGTTTTTATGAGGCAATTCTTAGGACAGCCAACAAATGACAGAGAGAATGAAGAATTTTTATGAACAACTCTAATATGTTATCGTGGCTTTTAAAAATGGATGGCAGTGTGGCAGACAAGATGTCTAAAAGTGTACCAGTAAGTTTCTGCCACAAATGCCCAATGATTGATGCACTGTATGTGACTGAGAAATATTTAACCAAGAGGTGATTAAGTCAAGGCATTATTGATAATGAAAAAATGGCTGTATGGACCTTGCTGTTCCATGCGGCCATTGCTCAGCTGCAGCAGTGATTATAAGAGGATTTCTATGTTTTGTTAATGTGATGGAATCAGGAGCGCACATTGAGTCACGCAACATTAACAGCATTTATCCTATGTAAACCCGCTTTCTGTCTGTCTCTGATCTGCATTATAGAAGGGAGTTATAGGTGCCAGTGCATCACAATGCTCTCTACCACATCAATTTCAGAAGATGCCATAAAACATCTGTCATGTATCACATTAATAATTTGTTTGTTCCATAACAAAAACATGTTAAAAACTGTGACCGCTGCTGACTCAGAGTCTGATCTAAAATTAGGCTGTGTGATTATACTGTACTTAATCCAGCAGAGCAGGAGTGAATCTGACTCAAAATACATGTACATGAGTAGCATGTTGCTGTGCCTGATATGTCTTAATGCTTTTGCATTAAAAAAAAATATTATATACAGCATGTGCTGCTATTAAAACATTCAATTACACTATATTCTGTAAATTGATAGTGCAGCATTTTCTGTTGGGGTGTAAAAAATTAATACTTAAGCATTACAGCACATTGGGTGAAGGACACATGGGCATGCAGAGTGTCAGGTCCACACAGGGAGCTCTTGCTGTGCTCAGTGAAGCCTTGTGCGTCAGAGGAACCCTCAATCACTTCTTACTTCCCTTCATTGGGCATCAAAGCATTGTCTCATATGACAGGCTGAAGTCACATAAATCAAATACATATCCAATAAGGTGGGACTGTGCTCACTTTAAAGGTGACATGTACCGTTTACCGTCTCTGAGGAACATTACATAACCGAGACAGGTGCTCTGCAACGTGTTCGCATTCATTCAAAAACTACTAATATGAAGTTCATGTTAACGGAAAGCAAATGGATCGAAGAGGGCGAATAAGATAGTATTCGTAGTGAAGTGTCTAAAGGAAATTATTGTGATTTAGAAAATTGCTAGTTTACACTTGTTAAGTGGATATTAAAATACAGTAAAAATGTATTAAGAAACTGCATACCTTCTCTTAAATAATTTAAAGAAACTCTCTTGACAAACGTACTGGTAAGCATTACACAGATCATAGGTGGAATCAACAAGTGTGTGTCAAAGATTTTCTTTCTTATGAGAATTTCACCCTTTTCTCCGCTTCAATTTTAAATTTTTAAAGTTATTCTTGCATTGCATTCAGGAAGGAATCTGCCCTTATTGAGACACCAACATGAAACTGGTACAACAGGCAAACTGAAACAAAACAAACATGTCTTAGCTGGAATATGGACACCCCTGATGTTTCTGTAAAATTCTTAGTTTAAAAAAAACAAACAAGACACAATTCTTAAATGAAATACATCTTTTTGTTTTCTTAGTTTGCTCCATACTTTTGATTTGAAATGGATTTACTCTAAAATACACTGGTTTACATATGAGTATATAACAGCAAAAACTACAGAAGGAGGTTCCCATCAAGTCAAACTAACCTCTCGTCCTTAAAACTGAGTCATTCTATTAATAACAACATTACTTTACCTTATCTGGAGTGAAGCCCCTTTTCCTCTCCAGGGCACTTCTGTGTTTGCAGAGTGGAGTGGTGAAGAGGATCAGAGCCACTGAGGCTGTACAGCATGTAAAAACTGGTGAAAAATCCACCACGCTTACAGTTGAAATAGATAAGATCGATGGCTGCTTCTCTAAGTTCTCCCCAAGTTAGATGGAGATTCTCTCACACAGAGCAGCAGCAGTCAGCCGCTGCTATCAGAGCTTGAGAGATTATGAGAATACATAGAAAGACAGATAGAAAGAGAGCAGCTGCACATTGACCCATCCCCCTGCTGGCTACCCATCACACACAGCTCTCATATGGCACAATGCATCGATCAAGCCAGTGTGTGGTGCGTGCGCGCGTGCGTGTGTGTGTTTGCGTGTGCATGAGGCTGTGCATGTTTTACTGCTTGTTTGTTTGTGTGCGGAGGTGGTATTAAAAGATATTTTAGGTACCAACTTGTTAAAATCCAAACTCTTGTAAATACTCTTAGGATGAGAATGTGCTTCATTAGTAAAACATTTTTGAAACAAACTGCATGTTGCACCATCACAGCTTCCCTTAATGAATCACAGCAAATCATGCATTCTGCAAAGTATTTTTCATACGCATTGATTTCTGCGTATCTAATACTGCCACTGGCACAACTGTATGCAAGCACCAGATGTCGGTGATGATTACATGTGAGGCGAGAAAGCCGCTGCGTCCCATTGGGCGCTCTGAGAATTGAGGAGAGAAGTCTTGTGGTTTTGAAAAACACCATGCCTTATACATAGCATCAGACTTGTTCTTGTTCTTGCTCATCCTTGTGTAAGGAGAATCTTGAGAAAAGCACTCCGGTAAAAGCCTCCCAATGTTTATCATCTCATGCACAACTGAGCAGGCAGCTTCAGCACCTCCTTTTGCCCTTAATATATCTCCTTTGCTGGAATGAAATCTTTTGTTTGACTGTCATAGCATCTGCACAGGTTGTGTGGGTTCAAAACAGGTCAGAAGATGCAGTGACTTATAAAAATGTGCTTTCTCTGTGAAGATTCAGCCTGGATACCATCTAGCAAGAGATGGATAAGCCTTTACACTTATGGGTCACTGCAGTTCCAAGAGAATTTCATTGTAATGAATTCTGACATAGTATCGCAGGGAAGCAGATATTAGTTATTTGTTGTTTCTTTGTTGACTTGTTTTCTAGGTCATGTGTGGTTTTTCGGTCTGGTTCAATCATTTTCTAGGTTAAACGACAAGGTTGTGATGACCAGCTGATTCACTGGGCGGGCATTTAGCGTCATGGGTACAAGGCTTAACTGTTCCTGTATGTAGCTCAAACAAAGAGAGCTTTCTGTTATTTTGTATATTTTATCAGAAAAGGGAAAAAAATGCTCCCAAGGGAAGCATGTACATGTACTCAATGCAATAAACATGCAATTTAATGCAATCCAGTACAACAGTCCAACAGAACAAACATGATGATATAATGCACTGCATTACACGTAGAGGGAATATGTTATTACATCTGTGTAATGGATTGAATTAGACACATCATAAATACTGACATGCTGTGGTCACAGGGCAGAGGTGTGTGGGAAACCATGTTGAAACACCGCTTTGTCTTCTGCAGCCTGAAGAAAGACCGTTCAATTAAAGACTAGAGGATGCGAAAATGTCCCTGTGTGAACCACAGAGGCAAATGTGCTGAATGGTGCATCACAGTTACGTAGAAGGGTAATACTTGTGGCTTCCACAAGAGCTGAGATGGCCATAAACTAATACATACTAATGTCAGTTGTTGTAGTCAGGCTAAAGGAGTGGATGAGAGTGCTCTTTCTTTGCTGCTTTTGCCTGAGGTGACCCCACCAAAACAATCAACCATCCAATTACTGTCAAAATGGTCTGTCACCTCTGTCACTTGCTGTCATGTGTGAAAAGGACAAATGCATCCTGCAAAATACGTTTCAATAAAAAGAAAAGCTTGTACTTGAGAATTACTTTGCCCTTAAGGGGCCTTTGTGACAAGCAATGGTCTACAGAATAACATTTCATGAGGAGACACTACAATAGGAGCTAAGGGGCTCACCAGCATATATGCAAGATCACATTATGCATGATTTGAAACATCGCGCAAATTTTCTTTTCTTTTCTCTTTTTTTTGGAAGCGCCCCATGCCGCACCCTGACAAGATGCTGCCTATGTCGTCCATATCTAAATCCGCCAATAGGAGTAATCCTCAAAGATAAAAAAACTGAGATTTTAGTGAATAATCTCATAATTATTACAAAATATTATATACACAAGTGTCGGTATGCCAAACCCCCCCACAGCTTGCTCTTAAGAATGAACTCTCCTTGTTACAAAAATCTCTGAAACAAATAAATAATCCCCATGCAAATAAACTGTACACATTTATTTATAGCAAAATTTAACCTATCCTAAACCCCTTGTATTTAATTATTATTGATTTACTTGTTTATATGATTTTACTTTTAACTGTTTTATTATTTATTATATTTTCTTATCATTCTCTCTTTCATCTTATATCTGTTGTATGTTTGTTTTTGAAATGTGATATAAACCACCGCAATATTTTTTCAGTTTGGAATCGTCATCGCCATCGTTCATGTAATGTTCTATCTTTAAATAAAGTTAAAAAAAAAAAAAAAAACTAAACCCCGCCATTGGCTGAGGACAGGTGATGATAATAATAATAGCCTAATAATAATAATTAAGACATTTTTCGTCCTCTATATCAGAAACTCAGATGATGTCAAATGAAAACAAAAGTAGCCCAAATAACCCTCCAGCTGGAGGCCAGGGGTTTACCTGGATGTACCTGCTCTGTTCCCATCTCGGTCCTCGTTGGAAATCGTGGAAATTCGGAAATTCGCAGTGGGCGGATGAGTTTTGTAAATGCGGCGTTTTAAGTTTCATTGTTTAATTTAGTTTTTGTTGTTTTTTTCACACACACACACACACACACACACACACACACACACAACCACACTTGTGTAATGTACCTCAGGTCGGCGACGCTCAGGTTCGGTCCCACGCCTCTGGGTTGTAGGTCGGCGTCCTTCCTTTCTGGACGAGCTTCAGCGTTGATCGACTTTCAGCGTCTGTACCTGACTAACCTGCAGCAGGTGTGGCTCAGCTGACAGAGGAGGACACCTGGGGCCTCGAAGCACGAGCCTGGAAAGATGAGTACGCACCAAAAAATTGCACATGTATATAACTATGCGCGTGCAGGATTCCATCCATGCTCAGTTTTCAATATACTCTCACATGGAATGAAACAACGCTTTTCCAACTTTATGCGTTAGTTTAAAGTGTGTGTGTGTGTGTGTGTGTGTGTGTGTGTGTGTGTGTGTGTGCGCGCGCCTGCCTACTTATATTTGATGGGTGAAGTAAAGGGTGTCTCATTAGCTAAATGAGCAAACAGTAGGTCTATATTAATACATCAGTGACATTATTTGTCATCATGTACTAACGGGTAATTGCTTTATTGATTAAAAGAGATGACTTTGAGAATTGCATATAAATGCTTGCATATTGAATTGTAGTCAACCAGATACCAGTGACCAGACTAAGATGGATTGTACATAAGCTTTTTTGCATAAATCAGAAGTTTGTTTAAATATATTATTATATAGGTTGTAAATGTCATTAATTTCCAAGGAAGTGATATTTCCTAAACACTGTCAAACATAACAATATTGAGTCTACAAGTAATAAGCACTCAAAGTCCTTATATTTTTAATATTATTGTATATTAAGTGGGTTTGTTCAAAAGCCTCTCATGTTGCTTTTAGGGCTGATAAATCCATCCATCCATCCATTTTCTACCGCTTATCCTCTAGTAGGGTCGCGGGAGCCTAACCCAGCATCTTTTCGGGTGAGAGGCGGGGTACACCCCGCCACCCTGGACAGGTCGCCAGTCCATCGCAGGGCAAACACATAGAGACAGACAACCATGCACACTCACAGCCACACCTATTGTCAATTTTAGAGTATCCAATCAATCTAGTCCCCATTTGCATGTCTTTGGACTGTGGGAGGAATACCGCAGTACCCGGAGAGAGGGTACTGCACGCATGCAAACTCCACACAGAAAGATCCCACGTCCGAGCCGGATGACCCGGAACCTTCTTGCTGTGCGGCGACAGCGCTAACCACTGCACCACCGTGGGGGCTGATAAATGTTACTGGATTTACAATGGATTTCTTGACCTGATTTGTCACAATCAAAGATTCTCTACAGACGGTTTTACCCAGTTCAGTCCACTTCGGTCACTGTTTTGTCAGCTCATGTAGAGGGAAGAGCGGATTATACAAAACAAAACTGGGGATAAAGTGCATCTTTTTTGCTCTGGTCGCTCCATTCGGGGACTAGATGGCATTTTATTTCATTTTAGGTTAAGTTAGACCAAGCTTCCTCAGGCACTGCTTCCAGCCACCAGAGGATGGCTTCCCAGTCTGTGGGTCAATACTGCATGTTGTCAAAGTGTTGCATTTGTGAAATGCTTCTGACCTTGGGAGGTGTGGTCTAAGGTTACCTTCATGTAATGTGGCCATGGATGTCCTTCGCCTGAGATCCCATGATGTTCATAGATGTCCACTGGATGTTTTTTTTTTTTATTAGTGAATCAAACAAAAAACACACACATTTATGTATGTAAAGAATGTTAATGACAAATGAATTGCATCATTGAATAATAAAATTGATATCAAATGTAAATAATTCTAAGCATTTATGTACATTCACAACTGAATTTCATGTTTAACAGATGCAACTGCTTTGGCAAGAGTAAACAGGAGGCAAGATATGGAAGCAGAGAAAAGGGTGAAAAAGAGCCTTTGATGAGCCATGACAGTGACATGTCCAGTGGGTATTGGAACATTGGCTAGAATGGCAGCGGATTGTTTTTGGCAGCTGCAACAGGAGACATTGTCTGATGAAGAATGGGCTTGGGAACTAGCAAACATTTATGCTCCTTCCAGTTTACCATTGTTAGTGGATAATTGTTTATTTTCTAACCAAAGTACACCACCAAGTGTGGTGTACTTTGTATATAAACATCAATTTTGTAAAATGGGCCCCTGACTGGTTTCAGGACTTCAGCTCAATTGTGACCTTTTCTACCTCCATTTTTCTTTTTCCGTTGGTAAAGACCTCTTCACCTCAGCTGACCCTCTGTGGGTAGTCAGCTCCGTGCACAGGCGTGATGGGGATAGATTAATTCCCATACGGTGTCCCACCAGGTGACAAGTGGTGAATGAATGACTAGTCACCTTCACAGTATGCTCTTGTTCATTTCATATTGATTATTTTTTCACATTACGTAAGTGTCTCAGCAGCAGCAACAGTGAGGCAGAGGCTGGTTAGAGGTACACTCTGAATCCAGGGCCGTCATTAGGAGAAAAGTATTATTTAATGGCACAGAGGATCAACTACTCACTCATATTAAAGGCTCCTGCAGACAATGTCTATATGGATTACTACAGATTTAGTTATAGCTAGTGGCACAGCAACTCACAGGAATGAGAGATTATCAAGAAAGCTAACCTCAGTGACAGCAGCAAACGTTGTCAAAGGCCGTGACAGAGCTTTACTGAGACATTAATGAATCATGGCTGTTTATTTACTCTATGAAGATCACATGGCTCATGAGAATATTATAATTTCATGTTAAATATTTTAACAATGCAGCCTCTTCACGATGAAAACACCCCTTCAATTAGGCTTAAAAATGTCCAGTTTTGTTGAAATCGCTCTAAAAGAAGTCCATTCAATCAGGTGTAAAAATAACAATAATGATGTGGAAAAATATTTCGTATACTGCTCCTGTATCAGCCGTTGACAAGACTAAATTTTCAGTCTGGTACAATATGTTGAAGACTTGAAGTCGACACAGCCAGAGGGTACGTGTGGTGAAACTGAGGTGATGACGGCACATCACAGGTCGGCCCAGTAATGAATCATGACGGCAAACGCTAAGCTTCCTTCACCTCACACTCTTGCAGTTCAGGCATTATTCCTTCATAGTTTAAAAGTATTATGGCACACCTTAACCGCTTCCTCTCAGTGATGCATTTGCTCCACGTCCTCTTCCTTTTCCTGTTCTCTATTGCTATGGTATTGTTTAATTCACATTTGTTTGTACCAAGACCTCAACAACCCCGCCTGACTTGCTCTGCTGTACAATATCCTTGTAAATGAGTGCCAAATAATATGCAGTGTACCTCACTTCACCCTATCCTGAGGCAGTTGTTAAACTCAATTGGCCTGCGCTATATGAATCTCCAAAACAGTGTGTGGCCAAGGACAGGCCTCTCTCTGTGTTCATGTCAGTTAGTGCTTAAACGACAGTACTGACACAGCACTATAAATTGAAACACGCCTTACTCTTTTTTCATTTTCAGTAGGGTTTAATAGTAAATGTTGTATGTGTTTAGGTGAAGGTGTGTGTGTGTGTGTGTGTGTGTGAGGCTGAAGTCAGAAATTGTCATTGCACAACTAATACACTTAGGTTTAATTTACGATGTTGCATTATTTCACAGACTGACGAGCTTAAAACTAATAATTAGATATTTTTCATCTCAACATTAACAAACAATTTCATTTTTCAGTTTGATTTCTCATTAAAAAATGTCATTTTACATTTCATTTAAGGTCAGCCACTTTCCTCTGATTATAACCACCAGAGGGCGACATGTTCATCCTTAAGCACTAAAATGGTCATACATACCTCCAGCAAAAGAGGAATTTAATTATTGCTCTGTGCTGGTGACATCCATGTGTTTTCGGGTTGTCTGCCCCATTCTCGTGAACACAAAATCACACAGACGTTCACTTGGATTCAAAGAGGAAGTGATAAGATTTTGGTGGTCAAAGGTCAAAGGTGAAGGTCACTATGACCTCACGTCTGTCACATTCTTGTGAACACAATATCTCAGGAATTCTTGGAGGGAATTTTTTCAAATTTAGCTCAATTTCATTTACTTCATTAAATGAATTTCACTTTTCACAATTGAGTTCCAGCAGGAAAAGGGTTTTTACATACTACCTCTAACAACTTCAAATATTTATATATCTGATTGTTATTTAAAGGTAAATGGACAACACAATTACTGGAAGGATTTTTACCCACTGCATGAAAATGTGTCACATGAAAAAAAAATTCAGTTACATTTGTTAAGATACAGTAGATGCATATATACTACACTGGAGCTTATTTTTAAGTGTATCAAGTGGATCTCAGTTGGCAGATGAGCTGTTTTCCAGCTATCATTCTACATGTATCAAGCAACTATTGAACACTCCTTGTTAATATCTTTTATGCAGCGTCTAACTCAACACTTCAGTGATATATAGTAGACGAATGATGATTTGAGTGAATACAATTTTGTTTTTTATTTTTCCCCTCTATCGTGCTGTTTTATTAGATATATACAATTTATAAATTATCAGTAATTATTATGACATTTACAAATACTATATAGTATACTGGATTTCATGAATGTTTATCAATCCAGTGAATGTCTTTGATATCTGTTGAATTCCCTGTGGTATATTTCAGGTGAATGTCTATTGCACACTGTACAGTTTTTACATTTATTCAATTTTATTTGTCATAAACTATAGATGATAAATATTTTTATTCACCTACTCTGTGTGTTGCTATAGCTGGCAGCATGTCTTTCCACCAAACGTGCTACTGGAAGACTTGGACGAGTGTAATTGTGTATCATCACTGGATACATATCAGAGATCGAAAGATATTCATGGCGCTGCAATGAGAGATGATGCTCTCATATTGCATATAGAGTTTTGTTCTATTTTAAATATTTGAAAAATAAATTTAGTAAGTATACCTCATTGCTCGAGACAACCAGTATGCATTCCAATAGTGTGACTCTGACCTGAACTTCCTTGCGACCGTGAACAAGAGCCCAAAGGTTATGGACCCGTTTCAAATTAAGGACATAGTTATGCACTCACATGCATGGCCACTTATGCATTTGAAGCTATATCCAACCACACTTATGGTTTCATTTCAACAGCAAAGGGATGTCTGTTTTTTCCTTCATCTCTTCATGGTTTTCTGATTATATAGTAGAGGGTCAGAGTTCAGACATATTGCAGATACACTATCACTTGACTGATGATAAGAGTCATTCATGTCAGGATGTCATGATAAAGAGCTGGAGTATATGGAGCTTTACCACCACCTAGTGGGTCCTGAGGCACAGCACCTCCTGCAAATGTACAGTATTGTAGAGGAAGAGCAGTTGTAGGTGGTCTGAGGTGGGCCTCTCCAGTTGTATATAGTGTTCTGACACGTGTGTGACCACTCCGGTGTCTGTGACCTCTCACCCCTGAAAGCTTAGTTTTACCACCTGGGGGTGGACTGTTCTTGATCTCGCAGCACCTCCAGCAGGCTGGAGCACAGCTCCCTCACTCTCCCTGTAAAGAACCTCAAGGTCCACTTTATCATGCACACTCATACAAAGGTATGTATGTGTGTATGTGTGTGTGTGTGTGTGTGTGTGTGTGTGTGTGTGTGTGTGTGTGTGTGTCTGTATGGTCCTTTTTAGAAAAACAGCTCCATTACAAAGGTATTTGACGTGGAGGTCTATGAGACGGTGTTACTCATTTCTAAGCTGCAAGTGGCTCATGTTTCTAAGTGTTACTTTTATATCCTTGTGATAGAGTTTGTTTATGTTATGAATACCTCAGTCCAAACATGGTCATATTTAAAGTTGAACTATTTTTTAAATTATGTGTATTATGGTTTCTATTTGTTTTAAAAATGTTATAGTGCGTCTGGTCATCTCTCTTGAGTTTCACATTGTTTGATTTGTTAAACTGTTCTACACAGTGTAAGTAAATGTGTAAATAGGACTCAGTTAGGCTTTAGCTATTGCTTATTTTGCACATCTGGGATGTTATGACTTAATGATTCTCTTCCACCCAGATCATCACACACTCCCTCTCTCCCTTTCTCTCTCTTTCTCTCGCACCTTTTGAAAGCATCACAAAAGTTGTCAATGAAGCTATGAAATGTCTTGATGCCCGTCATACAAGTGGGAGATTTAGTATGTAGACAGATGGTGACAGACATTGGATGATATAACAACATAGTCCAGGTGTGGTATTCAGTCCTCAGGTGTGTCTTTTCAAGATCTACATGAGGTATGATATCACTGTTGATGAGCCTCTTCATCTGCACCATCATATTCCTCCTACATGGTACCTTAGACCCCCCCCCACACACACTCTATTCACCCTCACTGCCTTACCAACTAATGACCCTCTACACCCACCAGAGCAATCATGTACAGCCCTTTGATCAGCTTTATCCCTCACTTTAGTAGTGTTAAAAAGAAAAAAAAGATACAGTATTAACAATAGGCGAAACTGTGGCTCACTCCCACTGCCTGACTTACTCTCTTTTTCATTATCCATCCTCTTTTATCCCATTGTCCACATGCAGTACAGAACAATACAGTGCAGGCGGACTGGGTGGAGGCTCATGACAGGACTGGTAACATGATGACACACCAAAGGCCAGGTGAGTAAAAATCCCCCTCCACAGTGGGACATGTGTCACCGTCCAGCCGTCCTCGCCAACCTTTTTTGTGGTCTCGCGTCTCTCTGCTTTGGCTCTCTCCGCCTCCGGCCATAACGATAAAGCTCCCATCTGCTGCGGGGACCCGGGTCTGTGTCTCTCTGAACTGATCCCTCACAGCAGTTTCCCCTTTTGTCAGATATGCTGATCATGTTTCACTTTTGACACCTCTCTGTTTTACACTTGCGACAGGTACCAAAGTTCTTCTGTTCTCAGGAGAAATGTATTGGAAATATGATACTCATCTCTTTCCAAAGCTTCGCCCCCTGCGCCCTTTTCCCCCCCCCCCCCCC
>NW_019525159.1:3593443-3678131 GCF_002814215.2 Seriola lalandi dorsalis
AGAAAAGAGTGGTTTTTTTTTTTAAAAGAGCAGAAACACTGTTCTTAAGGAATGTATGAGTGTGTTGATCCTCACTAACAGCTAGATAATTGACCCCTCAGCTGACCTGTAATATACCACAAAGCAGGTAACACTCAACTTGCCAAACAGAAACCCAAATATTTTTCCAATTTGCAACATTTTACATTTACTCTATAACTTTTTAAATTTACATACTATGCTATATTGTAGCATTCATTAAGTGTCTTTATTTGGCTATCTATCTATCTATCTATCTATCTATCTATCTATCTATCTATCTATCACCTGTCTGGCCATACATACAGCTATATATCTCATATATCTGTCTGTCACATCCATTCATGAGGCTGTAGTTCATCTATAGTGTTCTCAGCTGTTTCAGAGCGTCAACGTTGTTGCTGGTGATTCTACACACAAACTCGCACATGCCAATTGTTAGTAACATGAACCGACTCAGCATCCTAACCTGCAGTCAGATGGCCTGTCACAGGTCAAAAAGACAGCTGTAGTGTTTTCAGACTCGGGCTTAAACTGATAAAGTGTCTTGGAATGGGAGTGATGTGGGATATGAGGCCAGATTATCTTGTTACAGTCATTGTAAAGTTCATATGTTGTCATGCGTCTCACCAACCCTCTGAGTGGACTGATTTCGCATCACTGCGCTTAGTTTAAATTTGATGTATCCAAAATAATGATGATATGATGTATAATTTTTTTATGAATAGTTAATGTTTCTTACTAATTACTCTGTTTTATGAACTTGACTTTTTTTTCGAAAAACATTTTCTTTTAGAGTCTAGACAAAGATATGCCCCAAGCAATTCAACATCTGACACCTGAACCTTGATCTATGAACCAGGGCTTATGCCTCCAGATACTTCAGCCATCAGTTAGACTCAAAACAACAAATGAAAAGAGTCTGAAGTTTTCTCTCCACCGTGAATGACTAACTTTCTTGTTGGGTACAAATCATTCTTGACCTTGGAGCTAAACACCTTAGCGATTAACAAATAAACCTGACCTCTGAAATCTGATAAAGATGATAACATGCATGATTATCCCAGCATCCCTTTCCCGAATTGTTCGTTCTTTAATCAGCAATTCTGACAACAGTGTTTCCTGTAATTCCTGTAAGATCAGACACACCCACACAGGCTCACCACTGTGGCTAAACTGTATACAGATTCATGTCAGGTTCTTTAAAGGGGCTTGTCTTGGAGTCAAACAGCATGTTTCCTCTGTTTTTTAATAGGGTACAATATCCACCATGGTTTAAGTATTCTGTTTAAGTAGTTCATATCTGATGTTACATTACATCTGGTCTAATCTGGGATCCAAGGATCCATCTATACAACCAGTAGCTATGATTAATTTATTTGACCTTGGATGGAAATTAACACTGCATGTCTACTTTCCCATAACTTCTACTCCCATGTGAACTGATTAGATTATCATGGTATTACATCCAATTGTCTCCATGTAAGCACCGTTCTGTTTGTTATTGTAAGCCACTTGTTATGTGCTATTCATGAAACAAAGTTCAAGGTTGCCGGCACATTTCCTTCACCTTTCTTTTCATTACAAGAAGAGAGAGAGAGAGGTGTCTGTCTGAGGTATGACACGAGTCTGGGAAGTGTTGAAGTGGTAATTTAATTAAATAGTAGTGAAATATGAAACACATATGAAACGCCACATCCTGTTTAGCATACTCATGAGTCATATTTCTCAGGGCTGGAAAAGTTCACCCCCCCCCCCCCCCCCCCCCCCGTTTTTCATCCACATCTGTCTGTAATGGATTGAGGCAGCCTGGCAGCAGCAGGAGTTTATACATTTTAACATGGGTGGCCCCAGTAAAACCTGAACTTCTAACCCTAGCAGTGTGAGAGCCGTGTTCTACTCATGGAGGTGTTCATTTGTGGGAGGTCAGCATGCAGCACTGGTGTGTGTGTGTGTTTGTAAACATTACAGTACAATGCAGGATTATAACTTTTGCCAGGAGTGCCAAAGTGAATCAATTCAATGGAAACAGTTACATTAAAGCAGCACCTAGCCAAAACGTAACCAGGTTGCAATTGACTTGGAGTCTAACAATCCATAACTCACTTATGCACAATTCATAAATTATGCTTAGCTATTTCCGAGCATTGTATAATTGTATTATTTCTAACCTGTGTATGTGGAAAAAGCATTCAGTTCTTTCCAGTATATATAATATAAAAAATGTCCACTTGTAACAATATTTGTGTGTGAGGTTTGTTACAATATCATCTTATAATCAGTGCTCTTTAAACCAGTCTGCCACAGATTTGCATTAACATCTGACTATGCATAGAACCATTGTACCAAGAAGAAAACAAAAGAATAAACAAAGGAAACACTGTTTATGAATGAGTCAGGTGTGAGCCTGTTTATCAACTGATTCATCTGAGAGCAAGAGTCCTCTCTCATATTTACAATTCAAGCTGTTTTCAAGGTGACTGCGCTACGTGATTTACATCAAAGTCACCACGTGGTCAAGCTGCTCTGATCAACTGTCCAGTCTGCTGAGAGAGATATAATATCCTCTGGGTATTACTGACAGGGAGCATGATATGTGTGTGCTTATGCCTCAGTGTGTGTGTGTGTGTGTGTGTGTGTGTGTGTTTCTGTGTGTGTGTCACTGTGTGTCTGTGTGTATTAGTGTGTGCCTCGGTGAGCGTGCACTGTGACACACAGGTCCGCATGTATGAGTGTGAATGTGTATGTGTATGTGTGTCACAGTGTATTTATGCAAGCGACTGACATAAATACATCAAGGGGAACACACAGCTGTCCAGTGCCATGTTTCTCAGGGGTTAAGACCTGAAATGGACTGTGGGAGTCTTTCTGTGGGGGTGACTTCATTTTAAGTGAACCTGGCTCCCAGGGACGAGCCTGCGCCAGGCTGTCGTCTAGTGCTTTATTCAGTGATTGTGCAGCAGCGGAGGAAATACGGACTTAGCAAGTCCCACTGCACAGCCACCGGATGTCTGCAGTGAAAGGGACCTGCTCTGATCTCAACACATACCAGGCTGGATTAGAACAGGGAACCAGAGCAGAAACAGGATCTGACCCTCTCTGCTATCACTCTCTTACCCTGCCGCTCCTTCCCAAAGACATCCTCAACACTTCCTCCTCCAATTAGTGTGACCTTGTTACATTGGAGACAAGGAAGCTTTGTGAAAGTCAAGACCTTGCTTCATGCACCACACTTTTAGCGGAGCCGTCCAGCGAGCAGCGTTGAAGGCTAGAGGTTATAATCAAAATAGCTCAGTTCAAATCTGTAAACTGATACAGATACACAAAACAAATAGACAACAAGCTACGTAATCGTGCGCCTTCCCTAGGTAGCTTTTCATCTTTCCCAGTGGTTGTGACCAGCACTTAGCCAGCCCTGTTTGTTTAGTAACACAGTAGTAAGAGGCCCCGGCGGACACTCTTTGAATGCTGAAAACCGTAAAGCCAGCATAGAGTCTGACACTGTGCCACCTTGGGGAGCAGTGCTGGTATCCCACATGTCACCCTCTTCGATGAGGGGCGCCACCGACAGCTGCCGAAAGTCAGGGGTCAAAGTCACAGCAGGTAGATATCAGCGCTCAGGGTTACAGGCTATCGAGGGAAGGCAGTGAAGGATGAGGCTCTATCAGTCTAACCACGGACACCAGTGCTGTGTCTACAGGCGTAGTGTTGTGTGTATGTTTGGACATATGACCCACCATCCAACACACAATACACACATACATTTACTCTGAAATTCCTTTATTCAATGCATCTTTTGTCATGCAGACAGCTGAAGACAGGCACTCCTGGAGGTTTTCAGGATTTGGGCAGTAGCCAAGGCGTCCCACGTGCATCTCAGAGATCATCTGAGATCATCATCTATTTTTCCCACCTGTCCAGCACTTCATACTCAGGGAAAAATATTCCCCAGATCCGACATCAATATTTGCGAATAGTCCCCCAAAAAAAAGGGAAAAAAAGAAGCTGTGAGCAGTGTTATTGATAACTTTCACAGCACTCTCCTCCACTCGAAGGACCTTGAATTCATCATTTCCATCGCCAGTGGTCCGTGGGACAGAGCTTACTGTATTCCCATTTGCTCATGGGGTGATAATTCACCCTTAACCAACAGTAAGCTGTTCACACAGCACACAGCTATAGCAGGCTATATGTACAGGCTAAACCTTCATGCAGCTTTTACATTAAGTGCAATACAGAGGTCTTTTAACCTTATAACTTTTCAAATCAGACCATGTATTTGACTAAAAAGCTGACTTACTTTGCTTACATCCGTTTACCATCCACACTGTATGGAAGGAGTGCACCACAAAATGAACATAATGTAAATATATATAGTGAAATGGGTCTTAGAGGACATGTGGGATTTTAAATGGCTCCCTCTACACTTTTAGTAACTGTGTCTGAGAGATTTAACCTTCCTTACTTCCTCCCTTCTATTTATAAGAGTGTCATAGTCCTGCTGCACTTTGATAGTACCAAGTGATCTCATTTACACACACTCGCACGCACACGCACAGTTACACACAGACATACCCATGCTAGCACATATTTTTGCACGCATACACTCTGTGTGTGAATGATGCCAACAAATACTCATAAAATGTTTGAGCAATGAGTGAAACAGATGGAAATACTGCACTGAGTGCCACAATGGCTGGGCATTTGGCAGCGGGCCATAGCTGAATTGTAGCATGTCCTAATGGATCAGCTGAAAGCTATGCGAATCCTGCAGTAGCCTATCTGCCCTGACTACTTGCCTCTCTGTCCCTCAATCTCTGTGCCAAGGGTGATCCGGGGCTGGAGCTGGTGCCCGCTGACAGCTGAGCTCACTCTGGCAGACAACCGGCACTTCTGATTGAGTAAATGTACTTATTTACATTCCTCCACTGTCGAATACTAAAATCCTAAACAGAATCAACTGCACACAACACGGCTATGAGCCCCCATGCACTCTGCCGGAACTGATTGTTTTTCACCACATATACTGTATACCTGTTCAGCGCAGTATGTCTGGTTTGTTTTCCTTTGAGCAGCAAGATGCTGGAAATGTTTCATGTGGGTCACGGTCTAATTTTACTCAGTAGCTACAATAACAACACAAAGTTCCTGCTGCTTTTTCAAAGGAAACTGTGCAGAGCGCTGATATTCACTAAACCAAAGTCACTTTCATTTTCCTTTCTTTTTGCTCATGACAATGTATTATCCAGGTCAAGTTTTCCCAATACAAACATTGTGCACTTTGGCCGGTAGCAACAATATGTGCACGGCAACAATGTCATGTATTATGTATATTGTATTTAAAATAATGCTCACTTGGTACCAATTGGCCCAACATGCACAAGCAAACCACGTCCAACACCAACACCAGCAACCCTGCGCTGTGCACGCTGCATTAATGTGACGTCCACTCGTCAGCATGTCACAACAGGACCAGATAACCCAGCGTGATCTGCTGCTGTGGGCCGTCCATCATTCTATTGGTGTAACTGGACCTTTAGTATGAAATTAGATTTTCAAAACAAAACTGACAAGCGGGCTATTGATGAAATTGTATTCATCTTACTCATGTTCAAGTCGTGCTTGCGGGCCAGACAAGAATTTCAAAACTCTAATCATCCAAACCACAATAGTGCTCTAAATGAATATGTCAGTTGTTGTTTGCCTCCGGTCGATTGGTCATATTTAGTGCATAGTCTTTGTGCATTGCAGTGATGCAGTTCATCAAAGGAGAAGTTGTTAAGTTGGAATCGATCATGTCGAACAAGCTGACAGATGTTACAGGCGACAGTGACGCACAGAGCCAAGAGGCAGAAAACGCATGAAAGACAAAAACAAAAGCACATGAGCAGGTTGCCAGTTGTTATCGTATCAATATGACGTGAAATACAACAAAACAAGTCATTATCAAGAAATACAACACTCACAAAGAGAAAGGATACCCAAAGCCATGTGTGACATTTGTTTCATATTATTTTTTACAATTCGCTATTAAACTAAAACAGCTGCAGTGGTGTGGGTTGTTTGTGCGAGTGTTGTTATATGTTCATATAAACTCTGCGGGGAATCATTGTTTATTTCCATCTGAGGGCCTGTCAGCGCTCTGTGGAGCCTCAACATCAAAAATTGAGAGCTGCCTGTCACGTCAGTGGCACAAATAATGAAAGAAGGCTCCTCTGTGAGGGTGACGCGTCTCTTCCTCACACCCCACATGGTGATGATTCGTTCAGCTTACTCATGTTTCTCCTCCAAACAAATTAATATTTATTATAGTCACTCAGTTATTCAGCTCAGGGGGACTTATGACGCTTGCCAGTCCGCGCAGCGCTTTCTCATAAAGGAACTCTCTAAGATTGTTCTATTTTCAGTGACCATTATCTTCACAACTCCGTCTGCATGAGACAGAGGAGGGTCACAGAGGAATCCTTTGGTGACACTGCTGCAGATATCAATAAACAATACGGCCTCTGTCTGACATATCTCTGAGCGGGCTGTGTCCTACGCTAGCCTGAGATGTCATATGCAGTGACATATAAAAAATATATGTGAAAATTGCCAGAGTTGACCGGTCAGTAATTCATTTAATATACTTTGTGGTGCCAAACAAATTGTCATTAGAGAGAAACTGTCATGAGCGGAAGCTGGAGCTGAGCTTTTCTGCTCGAAGAAAATTAAGTGGTTATCAGTTAATTGATTAATTGTTTCAGCTCTAATAACACTAACTTTGTGATATTCCTTTACCTTTACTTCCATGTGTTTTATATGTTTATAATGTACAGTGAATGCAGTTCGATGTATTTAAAATATATGTATAAATGTGCGTATAATGATGCTTTCATTACATTGCCTTATGTAATTATAATAAAGCACCTGTTAAATTATGAAAAGAAATGAAATATTACATTCTGTCACATTCTAATATGTTTGATATAAACTAAGTATATATATATATATATATATATATATATATATATATATATATATAGTTATGCATAAGTGTTTGACAGATAAAGCACATGCATAAGAAAGAACAGACCATGTAATGACTGTAATTCTGTTCTGTACCAACTGGTTTTCTATGTGTGATTGTAAATGTAAGTAAATTTGACACCGGGCATAGCTGAGTACAGGAAATCCACATGACTCTGGATTTCTAGGTTGCACTTTAAATAACCTTGAAGAACCGCACAGAGCTCTGACAGCACTGGCTCTGCCTTCAAATGACTCAGTCTTTTATTATAATCCACTTTATGCCCATTCACATTATATTCATGCGTTTTAGCTTGTTTATATAAGCACTGATTTCTTTCTATTCACACTCTTAACCTGCTTATTCCTTTTTGTGAGTGCTGGGAGGCTGGAGGCTATCCCAGCATGCACTGGCAGGGAAACCTGAAGAGTTTTCAGAACAGTTTGATATTTCTGTTGAACCATATTTAAAAAAACAAAACAAAAAAACTATGCATATATATTCATTTCAATTGTAGAAATAAGTTGAGTGATTGTTGTACAAACATAGCTGCGGTGCTCTGTGTCCACTTTGTTATTACTTCACCCTGAACCAGTGTGATGATTCAGCAATGAGGAGGGCAGGGAGAATTATGAGTGCTGATGTGAAGGATCGCTGCGACACCTAAATCACAGAGACTGGGCTCAGTTTCCGTCGTGACAGAACAGCTCATGTACAGTACATTGAAGTCATATCTCAATATGAGAAGTAAACAGTGGCTTCAGTCAGTGAGGAAAACCTGAAACATGCCAAATGATTTTGTCGAGTCATGTCTGGAACTTTCATGAGGTGAACATTGGAGCGTCTCTGTTTCAAAACATTAGTTATAAAGTTCCTTTGTGGAGTGGAGGAAGGATTTTAAGAGGATATTGTCCAATGACAGGAAACTGTTAACATTATTAAAACCAAATCTGTGTCATTGTGTAAAAATAATTAACTTCTGTGAAAGGAGGGACTAAGTTATCATCAAGTCCCAAACTAAAACAAATTATATGAATTGAGAGGGGTGTATCATGGCAAATGAAACATGAATAGACTTCAGTCTATACAATAAACCTTGTGAGAACATGACAGGAAGGCATCTATACAATGAAGACTTGGCTCAGTATCATGCAGACTCTCTACGGATGGGTAGGGCATCCAGAAACGCTTCAAGGAAAGCATGTATTGACAAGAAGTTTCAGGCATGAGCAAACAAATAGGAGCCTTAATACCAGTGAATAACAGGTAAGACAGCGTTGATTTAACGTGTCAGTGCTGGGATTTCCATCCTTTTACTCAACAGCCGTCTTTAGCGGCATTCCATGTGTTAAATTAAAACCAGAATTGCTTCTTTGGAAAGCAAGTGTTGAGTTGCTGGAAGGAGTCGCTATCTTCTGGCAATGAAGACAAAACGACTTTACTTCTTAAAGGACGTGGGTAACTTTGTGGAATGAAGTTTTGCAGAAGATGAAAGGCGGGTGCAGTTTGTAAATCATGAAGGGTGATGGAAAGGCTTTCTCGGGTGCCACATCTTAGCTGCTTCAGAGTCCTCCTTTTGTGGTGTGCGCGCTGTTGCCTCGGGCTCACCTTGACAACAAACCGCTGACTGAATGACCAGATGATTCAAGGTGTATACAAGCATTTGTATGCAACGCATTTTGGAGTGGAGCACGTTGCAAATGCCTGCATATTGGCTAATATAGCGAATCAAAGTGTGCACTGCATGCGCCCTAAATAGCCAGCTCGCCTTGCGCATTAACAAATATGTTCTAGTAAATAGCAAGTGAAGTGGGACTCTTAAATTTGAGATGTGTGTAGCCATCGGACGGAACTTGACACCGGTGCGCACAGAGCGCGGAGATCAGGTTAGAAACATGCATCGCAACAGAACATCTCCAAATCGCATTCCGCATACTGAAATCTAATCCGAGGACATCAGGATGTGTGACATAATCCCCAAGACATCTGAAAACTGCGCTCCTCCAAACGGGGCTCCAGGGGTGGTTTGGAGGGATATGTGGACCTCTGTTATTCACTGTTTGCTCTTGCAGGGATCTATAAAAGAGGGGCGGACACCAACTGCCCCCAAACGTCAGAGCGCACTTAACTATAAATCTCTCCAAACAGCCCTCTGCGCCCGGTGCGGTGTTATGCGCAGACATCTGTCCTGCCTAAGTCCAGTATGAGGACAACGCGTGTGGAAACGCTTCTAGCTGCATAGACACTACCTGACCCGGAGAAAATGGAGAATAAATACCCCCATCTGTGTTGTTTACTATGTC
Source organism: Seriola lalandi dorsalis (assembly GCF_002814215.2). NCBI lineage: Eukaryota > Metazoa > Chordata > Actinopteri > Carangiformes > Carangidae > Seriola > Seriola lalandi. The sequence goes on from NW_019525159.1 coordinate 3,602,774, forward strand.
AAGATGTTGTAAAATGTTGTCGACTATGATTTTTTTTAACGCAGTTCTGGATATAACGGCGCTTTAACTAAGAGGCAGACAAGAGCTTGTTGCACTCTGGAAAACAGATATTGCGCACCTTTTGCGCCTCGCTTATGCGCCGGAGACGCTGATGTCTTCATTGGACTCCTTTCAGTCGGAGATGGTGGATCTCTCTCGGATTTCCAACGTGGAAACGTAGCATCCAATTAATCAGCGACTGCAACTGTACCCCGTAAAGGCGCAGTGGCACTTGGTCGGCTCTCTTCAACACCTACCTTTGGACTCCAAAGTGTGGAGAGACGCATGGTTTGGTCGCTGCGCTGGATTCGGAGTATGTGAAAACGCACCTGGTGCGGAATTTCACCTTTTGTTCTATTTGGACACTAACTGAATTTTAACTCGTTTCAAGGATTTTTTTTTTTTTTTTTGGGATCGTGGCTGTTCGAACGATTCACTGCAGCTGAATCAGCTTGGGACACTAAATGAGTCGCGTTTTCTGTCTGGATTTTAACACCAACAGCCAAGCGAGTTTCAGGTCTGCATGGGCCATATTTAAGGTAAGTGAAGCATTTGTGTTTTTTTTATAATTTCAGAGTGTGACAAAACATTTTCATATCTGTAGATCATCTGCGCGCAAAGGACACACACGCTTCACTCCAGTTATTTTCGTTGAAACAGCAAACCGAGATGAGAAATGCAACTTGTGCTTGTGTAAAGACAGTTGTTAGGACTTTTTTTAATGCATAGCATGTTTAAGCTCAGTATTTATCCATGCATAGCTGTTTAGGTTTACTGCAGACTCAACATGCCATTAGACAGAGTCACGTAAGCTTTGGGGATCGCCATCTGGCCAACTCACACCATTATTTAGGCTATCGCTGCCAACACGCTTTGGTGCGTGCTTTAACCAACGCATTTTTTTTGTTTGTGTGTTAGGCGCACCCTCCTGATATCATAACAAGAGGAATATATCATCTCATAATCCTAATAGCTCTGACCATCAGCAGAGAATAAATTAAAAGCAGGCTGCTGGTTAATCACAAATGTATGTTATTTAAAAATTGTTTTTTTTACTTTTACGCACAAATTTACGCATTAATTTATGATTCTTTCTATATGCTGTTTCTATATTTTGTGCTTATTTTGACATTATCAAGTGCATTTAAGGCTATTTGCTATTATCATTTCTTTAATCAAAATTCTGTGCTAAGTTTACCCTGATATTCATAAATACAGCGAAGACAACTATGAGACAGAGACAAAGTGAGGACCATAGCCTCTTGACATGATGGCACATAGTTATTAATACAGACTGAGTCAGGACTGGCTGATTTCATTAGAAACAAAAGTTGGCCTACATTCTAAGTGTGTTTAGATTTTTTTTTTTTTTTGCCATTTTTTGTACTTTGTTTTATCTCTCTGTTTCAAACAAAATGTCCCATCTGTTGTTTTTTTGCAGCCTTCTTCATAGGAACTGAGTCTAAGATGAAGTTATGGGATGTTTTGGCCACGTGTTTGTTGCTCCTGAGCTCTGTTGCTACACGGCCTCTCTACCAAAACACTCAGCCAGCCAAGAGGACTTACTTCCCCAGCAGCTACAGTGATTCAGTGTCCCTGTCTGTGGAAGACGAAGAGCCAGCGTTCCAGCGTGAAGACCACAACCTGCAGGAGATCTCTATGGAGAATCAATGTAAGGCACACTTGGCATGTTTTGACAAAATCTTTTGTGATGCGCAATCGCCGTGATAGTCATTTGAATGGCGGATAATTGGCCCACACGGGAGTCATGTTATAGATCTGTGCTGCGCGTGCAAACCTCCGTTAAACAACATGCAACTAACCATTCAAAACGTAAAAGGGAGAAGTGGAATTAAACATCTTTTCGTCTCATTTTCATCCACTGCCATGGGTTGGCTCTTGAGAGGAGCAGTGGGTCGCACATGTAGCTCATGCCGTTGGTTGCATTTTAAACCAGGGCATAATTCAGACATGAATCTTACATAGTTGGTTTTCTGGCCAAGCAATGTGGCCTTTCTTGAGTAATTACACTTGAGAAACAGCATGTAAAGTGATATCCAGTGGGCTGAGCCACCAGTGGAGAGTCCTACATTGATAAGGCTCTCAGACAGGCAGGTTATCAGGCGGAAGATCTTAATTCGTGTTTTATTGCTGCTGTGGGTTACATCATACTGATGTCAAAACAAGCCAGCAACATGAATAGAAGTATGAACAGCTCCAATTCCAAGCAGAGATTGCCCCCCCCCCTCCTTCTTCTCCCTTTTTGTTTAAATGCTCACCTCTCAGGTATCACGGCGTGTTTTAGAGACGGCAGTGTGAACCAGGTCACAGGAATATTCAGGGCAGAGGCTGGACAACGGCGGAAAGTTTCAAGCATCAAGCGAGAGTTCTGTGTTTATGTTCATTTTAACAGCAACAGTGGGCAGGAATTTATTTTGTTTGGATCAATGTGACACTGTATCATCTTCACACAGACGTAAACGCTGCCAAGAACTAGATAAGGAATGGAACATTTAGACAGATGTTTGCGCTGCCACCTCATATTCTGTTTGGAATCGCGGTGACGTCACTGATCTGCTGTGTAACCCAAGACAGTTAACTATGCACCAACAGTGTAAACAACACTGAAGCCCCGAAAGAGGGGGTGGGTCTTTTTGGGGTTTTTTATTTTTGCGCGTAACGTCAGAAATCGAGGGGGTGGGGGTTTCTCTGAGGGTTTTAACTCAAAAAGCTTCGACGACAGTTGCACAAGTACACTCTGGTATCATAATACCAGGCGAACAACCACGCTCGTAAGAAATACGTATTAACACTGCAAATCTATGGCACAATTTTGCGTGAGGAATCACTCCATTTCCTGCAGCCAGTCCAGCCTGTCAGCAGGTGTACACTGTAGCCACCCCGCCTGTCAGTTGACACACAATAGGAGGTGTCTAAATCAAAGGGCAGGTGTGTCTAAACAGATTGGCCCACGGCTCACCTGATACACAAGCGGCGGCCCACTCAGCTGTGCAGCGCAGGCAGATCAGATGGCCTCTTCTTCTCCTTCTTCTTCTGCTCTGCCAGAGGAACAGGTAGGAGAGGAGAGTTAGGTGACACTGCAACAGAGAGGCCGTGTTAACCACAACACCACCTGCCAGACACACGCAACATGACGACACGCAACCGCGTATACTCACACGCGCATGCATATAGACACACACGGGCGGTGTCATTCGAGTAGTGAGCAATTGATTCATTTCAGAACAATATGTCTTCATGATCTTCATACATAGTTTATTGTTGCCTGCCAGACCTGCAGGCGTTGGAGGAGGAGGAGGAGGAGGAAGAGGAGGAGGAGGAGGAGGAGTGACGTTTCACTGTAATAGAATCAACGTGTAACAAAGGAGGGTCCAAGGCTCTCAGTCAGTCCTTCGTCACTCCTCGTGGCAGATGGTGGAGAGCTGTGCTGTTGCATGTTCTGACTTTCAAGCCAACTACAGTCTGCTCCATCTAAATGACTCTTAAGTGTATAATTTTTTTTTTTTTAAATTTGGCCTCTGAAGTCTTTCTAAAATTAGACCCATCAAGGATTTGACTGGAAAACAATGTCCCACTGCATCTCTCCTGGGGGTTTAATTGGTCTGTGCCTAGTGGATCAGTGCAGGCAACTTACTGCATGAGATTCCTGAAATACCTTTAATGACTTTATGAGATAGAAACCTGATGAAAGCAGCAATGTCTGTTGAAAAAGCTGGCCATATCTCTAATGCAAAACCCACATCCCATCATTACAGACGTAGATACTTCCTGTCTTTCTGGCTAAAGCAAATCTCAAAATGGAATTGACAACACCCTTTGACCTTCAGACTCCAACTCATCCTCCCAAGAGCCCTCTCAGAGGGAGTGAAAGCAGGGCACCTGCACGTCCATATGAACAACTCTGGACTCCTCTCTGCATTCCTCCGCCCGAGACTAATCTATAAATCAGCATGCAGCGTTTATGATCTGCACATTTCTCAGTATTTATGGACATTGCCTGCATTTGTGTCAGTTTATATTTTTGGAAACTTTTCCGTGAATATGTTGGCAGACCATGAGCATGTTCAGTCAATAACAATGTACATCATTTCTCTTCTGCGCAAATGGTACCTCAGTCTAGATGGTTTGTTGAGCTGAATTGGCAGAAGTGCATTTATTGAGTTGTGCGTGTGCATTTAAAGGAACATTTTGAGAAATAACATTCATTCACTTTCTGGCAGAGTCGGAGGAAAAGATCGATACCACTGTCTTATCTGTCCGTGAAATATACGGCTGAGCAGTTGCCAGCCAAGCAAAAGAGACAGGAGGGTTGCTGCTCCGAGCCAAGAAACAGGCCGCCAGATAACCAGCCTGTAAAATGGCACGTTGTTGTTTTTTGCACTTTGGTTTTTGTACTAATGATACAAGGTAGATATAATTTGTAAATTTGTGATCTTTAGAGATGTTGGTAGGTGGATTTTTAAAAAATCTTTATACAAAGCCAGGCAAGCTGTTTTCCCTTGTTTTCAGTCTTTGCTAAACTAAGCTAACAATCAGTCTTCTCATCTAACTCCGCCAGAGAGCCAATAAGCTTATTTCCCAAAATGTCAAACTTTTCCTTTAAGCAAACACTACTTCTAGTGAAGATATTTGTATAGCTTACTTATTTATCCATTCATTCATAACATGATGTGATTTTCCCGCCATCATAAGGATCATTTCTGACTTATATGCAAACATGTTTTCATGAACGAATGAACGATTGTTTATTATCACTGTACAAGTGTGCACAGCTTTAGATAAAACAGCCTGAGTATTCGGCACTGGAGAGAGCAAAGGCGCTTCTTGTTGACACACCACCGTCTTCACAGCTTTATCTTATCTGCTCACACAGTGTATCCTCTGAAAACAGTAAATCTTAGATTAGCATGTTTCTGAGTATTGTTGAGGAGGTGACACTTCAGAAAGCTGTTCTTTAGTGTCCATGTCAGTGATGACATTTTAACTGAATCTGCTCCTTCTGTGTCTTCCAGATGACATCACAGGTCCCTATCCAGATCAGTTTGATGATGTAATGGATTTTATCGAGGCTACCATTGGCAGACTCCGGAGATCATCAGAGCCCATCGGGGGCTCCAGGGGACGGAGGGAGCAGAGACAGAGGGGAGCAGCAAACACGGGAGGCACGAGGGGTGAGGGAAGAGGACATGGCGACAGGAGGCGGGGACGGGGGCGAGGGGGAAGCCGAGGCAGTAAAGGGGGCAGAGGCGAGAGGGGGAGGGAGAGGATATCGGTGCAGAGTCGAGGCTGCTTGCTGAAGGAGGTCCATCTCAATGTGACGGACTTGGGGCTGGGCTACCAGACTAAAGAGGAGCTGATCTTCCGGTACTGCAGCGGCCCCTGCGTGGAGGCGGAGACCAACTATGACAAGATCCTGAACAACCTCACACACAACAAGAAGCTGGACAAAGACACGCCCGCCCGCACTTGCTGTCGACCAATCGCATTCGACGATGACTTATCTTTCTTGGATGACAATGTGGTGTATCACACACTGAAGAAGCATTCTGCCAGGAAGTGTGGCTGTGTCTGAGGAAGTCACACGGACCGACATCATCCAGCAACAGTGAACTAAGGATCACCTTTACAAGCTGGTACTGCAAAGGGAGGGATCGCTGTTGGAAACGGGCATATGAGGTCAAAGAGGAAGTGTATCATCGAAGGAGAATTCTGTACATTTAACTTTTGACAGTTCACACTCAGTACTCCAGATCCTTTGACCAGTATTTGACTGCTCAGTCAGACACATGCAGAAAATGTGCACAAATTTGGGGAAGAATCAATACTGTTACACTTCCAGATTTGCTAACTGTGTTGTCTAAAAAGGTGAGAGTGAAGAAAAACTTTGGTTGGCTTGTTTGCTTTTTTTTTTTTTTTTGTGGAAGAATCCATTTTCCCAGGAACATCAGTTTTTCCATGGCTGGCTCCTTAGACTGCAGATGAACGCAGAGATGTGAGGAGTATATTCAGCTGCGGTTTAAATCACTTCCACTGCATAGTCTGGTTGTTGACATTTACATTCAGAGCCAAGTGATGAGAAATACCACACCAGGGTTCAGCAACGATGTTTTTTTGGTGCAACACATCAACATAAAATCCAATCATATATATATATATATATATATATAAATATATATATATATACACGTGTGTGTAAGAGGTATATTTATTAAGATGGAATTAACTTATTGTTATTTATTTCAATCCATTTTATGAAAGAAATTGTCATGTTTCTTATTTATTTAAAAAGCTTTGTTTGTCCTGGATGGTGCCAAAGTGGAGCATTTTCTCATACAAAATCTTACAAGGCGATCCACAACTGCCACACACACACACACACACACACACACACACACACACACACACACACACACACACACACACACACACACACACACACACACACACACACACACACACTAATAGTGCTTATGGGCTTCACTTAGATTCCAGGATTTCTCAGTTCATGAGTCCAAAAAGAAAAAAAAAACATCTTCAGCCATCAAGTCAAAGGAGTGAAGAAAGAGACACAGCAGAGGGGACCAATAGAAGATTTTTGATTGAAGTGATCTGTTGTTTTGGAGTGTTTGGAGGGAGGGCAGGGTAGATTTGTTTTTCACCTCATTTTCACTAATGTGACCACGCCAAGTTGGTGTGTCTCTCCTTATGGCACCTGGGTACGGACTGATCCAACTATGACATTTTTACTGTATGTTTACAAGGAGGCAAACAACTTTTTTGCTGCTGTTTATTTTCAAATTACTAATCAGGATTAGATTCAGTGTCACTCCAAACAGGAGCTGTCAAGTCTTTTGAGTTGAAAGAAAATCTAAGAGAGAGAGTCGTAGTCTCTCTGAGGATCTGTAGGTGCCTTTGAGGATCTATCCTTTGAGTCACAGAGTACAGAAGCTGCTAGAATACCTGCCTATCAGCAAACGTTACCCGAAACCTCACTCTGGCATGGCACCAAGTCTGAGCAAAGGCTTTGCAGTGGTTACTGTCCCAATAGGCTTTAAAGTTCACGGGACTGCCTGTGTTTCTGTCTCGGCTCTGACAGACGGGTCTTGCTCCCTGAAAGGGGATTTGAAAGTGATCCTCTAACATGAGTCTTAACCAAATATCCCCGCTGGCAAAAGCATTTTGGTGAAGGTAGTTTAAGGAAGATCTAGCTACTGTAGCGGCTGTCATTGAGAAGCTGATGTAAATATCTGAAGCCTAGACGTTTCAACAAAAGAGTATGAAGAGGATGGGTAGGTTCAGCACGCTTTCTACATGTAATCACTTGTTCAGCCAAGTTTATTCCCAAACTATAGCAGAAACGTGCATCCAGGAAAACAGGAGGCCCTTTCTATAAAGCATGTTGCTGTGCCCATCGAGACCCTGCGAGGGGATCGTTTTAAGTGGAACAAAGAGAGCCCTCGGGTAGGTCTTGATGTTAGCGCGGATTAGGGACCAAGGTATCTGTGCCCACCCAGCAGCAAGCAAGCCAGCTTTACTGTGTAATCCCTCTGCACACAGAACAAATCCACTGCATCAAGCTGAATTTAGGCCAAACACTACACGGAGAGGAAAAAAAAAAAAAAAAACTCTAGCTTTTATCACAGCATACCTCATCAATTGGATCATCTTCCCCTTTAACAACTGATTTGTGCATAAGCCTTTCCAGATGAGAATGTGCAGTTAGGAGACTTCCCAGAAGCCTCGGGAGCACCTAGCCACTCCTCAGTACCATACATTAAAGTGTGTAAACTGTGACCACTTGCCCTCTCATCTTCATTACTGTTTGCTCAACTGTTCCTTGGCGATTAGTCCTCCGGTTTTGATGCAAGGTAAACAAGCAAAAGGTAAAGATGCGAAGGAATCCTCAGTGTTAATATTAGAAGAAAGGATTGCATTTGTTTTCACTCCTTATTGTGTTAACACCTCTGTGAAAAAAAAAAAAAAAACCTGTCATGTCGTCTCACTTGTTTTGTGTTACAGAACCAAAGCTCTCGGCAAACTCTATTTTTGTACAATATTCATTTTATAACTTTTTACAGAATTAAACTTGTTTCTATTAAATGAGCGTGTCTCCTGGTATTCTGCCATGTACAATAATCCACCAGTGCCAGATGGTGCTAATTTGCCTGGGATGTGTTTACACAAGCATCATGTAAAAAAAAAAATTTGGTGGTGAAAATCTGGGTGAAACGGAGAATTGTGAGGATGGCTTGAGAGATGGCCTCGGCCGTGTGGCGTCCCCTCCTGTTCTGCATTCCTGAACACCAGCCCAGGGTCGTACAGTAAACAACAGCGAGCAGTAAAGCGCCACTGAGCTGTAAATCAAGGCGCTCCAGAATGTTTCCACTGTGCAAAGAAGATATGTAAATGCAGAGGTGCAGACAGTGAGTCATTACGCGGGGGCTCAAGGTGAGTTAGCCGAGGTACTACAAGAGCTGTTTTGGGTTCATTTGCAAAAGCCTCAAAATACTGACCATTAAAATGATGCAGCATTTAAATCTGTGAAAATACTTTGTCAAAACAAACTGTTTTCATTCTCATTTGTGTGACCCAAAGGATGAGTATCATGAAACTGCATATTTTTCTGTCAACAAATTCCATGAAAACTACAAAACTAATTTTACTCCATGTAGCCAAAGCATTATACTGTATACAGCATCTTATTGTACACAATGATTTAGTCTTTTTCTCTTATATGAAAGTATATATTCTTTCCCTGTTTTTAAAGGTTGTGTCATCAGTATGACTTTAATACAACTTTTTAATGATTTGAACAACAGAAAAAGTAGCTCTCATCTCCTGTGGTTTAGAGATAGACAAACCATGAAAGAAAATGTTTTCCTAATTTGGGAGAACTGACCCTGGTCAGCTTCTGCTTTCCTCATGCCAACTGATTCATTACTTGGTGATGAAGAAGAGCTTGAGGTTAGCTTCTCCCCCATGAAGCAAATCTCTTCTCCTCTCCAGTTTCGTTTGCTCTTTAAAACATCACTCATTATTTCAGTCCTCCCATATTTCTTGTTCTGGTATTTCTTTGTCTCTTAGTGATTTTATGGCCACAGCATGTTTTCCAGGACACTGAGACATTCAGTTGTCTGCTTGTAATTTTGGTTGGCAAGGAATGACAGAAGATTGTTGAAGAAGTCACTGACTGTAAACGCCAGCTAAATGACAGATATGGAGTGTTAAGGTTTTCCGTGTCTTTACGGTAGAAGGTAACATCAGAGATCAGTAGACGCTTTCGTCATCATGTCAGTACAATTCCTATTTTGTACACAGACACCAACCATGTGACTTGTTGTCCTTGAAAAACAAAGGCCACGTACATGTTGTGTGCAGAGGTTACATTCCGGAGAGATGTGTAAAGAACACAAACATGGGTTTCATTAGATCTGCATGTGGTTTCCTCTGTCAGCTAAAATATTTATTGACACTGTACAGGTCATTCCAGGGAGTCAATAGAAATTGAAGTGAATGAAGAGATTCTGGATTTTTATTGTTTTTGCACAGACAAGAAACACAATGTATGCTTGTGGCCACACCTACGTTTAATCTTAAGCAGTTAGGTATGAAAGCAACTGGACCCCTTAGAAATATGATGCAATTTGGTACTGGAGTTTGAGTGTGAAACCTCATTCTAAACCTTCCAAGTTAATTTTATAATGTTAACTCAAGGTTCATAGTCTTTATCAGCAAATTAAAGCTGTCAACTAAGCAAACTTTCAAACTTCAGGAAGACTGAGATGTGGTTGAAAACTACAGTAAGGACACTTTGAGATAATTTGGAATTAGAATTGGTAGAATTGAATTCTAAACAAAACCTTGATTAATCAGTGTCAATATCTGTGCAAAAAGTAACCCGTAAATACTGTAAAAGCAGTGAGTCAAAGCAGCAGCTTTGACCAGGTCGGGGTGTACTGTGTATCTGTAGGTTTGAGTTAGTGCCTTATAAAAAAAAAAAATATTTGGCAGAAGAATCCCTTTGATCAGCTGGTAAAAACAGATCCGTCACTCCAGACTTCACTTTGGATAAAATGTATCACTCTTTGACAAGAGAATACAAATTCCTTTATGTAATTCCCAAGGTATAATACAGTATGTAGAAAAAAAAAAAAAAAAAAAAAAGATCCAAAGTAAAACTGGCAAAAAATGTTGTATTTCTTTGCAATTTACTTTTTACAAAATAGCAAACTTCATAGCTGGTGAACAGAACCAGACCACAAAATCTGGAGCTGATTTATGAGGCATTAGCAAACCCTGGAGATGTGGGAGGAGAGGCCAATAGAAATGATGCAAATAAAGTCCATACAATCAAAACAAACATAAAAACCCAAATTCTTCCAGTGGTTTGATAAATTGAAATAAAAGGGAAAATAAACCTGTATAAAATTATATTATGCTTGCAGAGTTAAAATGCCTGCACATTTATATGCTTCCCCTTAACACAGAGGCATGCATATAAATACATATACACTTAAAAACAAATTCCAGGAGGAAGGACAGAGACTGTACAATTTAGTCATTTAATTGAAGCTTCTGTGCAGAGTTCCTGACAGTAACTCAATATTCTGGGATTGGTCCTGAGACCTCGTGGTTACGGTGCTGAAAATACCAACCACAAACCCACCCTGTCAAATATCTGATATAAAATGTGCTGCTGTTGAAACCTTTCAGATCTTGCGTTTCTTCCACTCTGGTTCCTTGTCAGCTTCCTCATCCTCCTCTGATTCCTCTGCAAATACAGGCTCTGGCTGGGTCCTAAAGGGATTCACAAAAGCAAGCAATGAGTTAACAACTTCAAACCAAATGAACTGTAAATCAAAAGACAATAACCAGATGACAGGGCTTTAAGAAGTTAGATAATATAATTTTATTGTTTCAGACATAATTTCTTCTATACAGGCCAACTGAGGATGAAGGCTGCAGATGTTACATGAAGCAGAGGACGGGACAGGAACTCAGACCCACTCTAGCCCTGCTTTTCACGGTGCTGTTCCTCAGCAGAATTAACTTGTTTCTTTAAAAACGTTAATGTCTCCCAGCAAAGAGAGCCATGATAGTGACCATTAGTCTACTGCCTGGGAGAGAGCGAGCTCTGTCCCCAATGGTGTATGTCATCTGATTTATCTACTACAATGTACATCACCAGTATGTTGGACTAAAAATACTTTGCTTGCAGCACTGTATGTGAAACAGAGTGTTTGGTTTGGCCCCTAGCTTTGTTCCATGCTTACATAGCTGTCTGAGTCTGATTGTGATCTAAAGTTGTCCATTACTCTCGTTGTACCTGTAAAACTGTACAGCTCTTTAAACATTTATGTGTCACATTAGTAGGAGAAACCCAAGTACTATCACAACACCTTGAGCCGCACTCCCAGTGCTCAGCTTACACCGTCTGCTAATGAGAGGAAGCCCAGCAATGACAGAAGATGAGTGAGTGAGGAAGAGAGAAACAGCGAGGTGGACAGAGATCGTGTGGATGATTAATATCTTTACAAATGAAGATATGAGGTTTTCTTACTGTGTGTATGCCGGGGCAACCCAGTAAGGGTTCTCTGAAGCGTCCTTGGCGTGACGTAGGATAGCCTCTCGTGGGTTGCTGTCATCTGTTTTATCTAAAGCGATGTTCTTCACGATGAATGAAGACAGAGTGCCACCATGAGCTGCTACTCTGCCTCCACGACCTGTCAGCACACATGGTCACTGAATTAGTTTCGGTTAAAATTTATGTACAGAGAAAAACACCCCTGTGTGATGTTGGATGACTACATTTTTCAATGTGGGAACAAAGTGTATGACTTCAATATGATGTGCTATTTCACCCACACACGCAAACATACAGTTAAACACCTCGATTCTATTTTGAACTAAAAGCTTCAATGCACACTACTAGACCTCTTAAAAAAACTCATGATGTTATAAATAAAGTCGAAGAGAAATATTACCAAAACTCAACTCAGTGTGAGGCCTCACATTTACTAGTGAAGTACAGTCTGCTACTGATCAGTCTTTGCTGCCAGATGATGTTATCATCTGCTAATCTACCATAATCTATTATTCCCTGTATAATGATTAAGCATCAAAGAGAAAAGTGTTGAACAACAAATGCATTAGTGATCTGTTTAAATTCACTTCTGAAGTACTGACATCCACTAAAGTATTTCATTTTAATTTATTACTTTACATGACACTATTATATTTTTCATAAAAATGTTACTAATACTTTATACTGTAGCAGCAGGTTATCACATTATGAGCTTTTTATTACTTTGGGCATGTTCTGTTTTGTACAGTTATTCCATTCCGGTCTCAGAAAGCAGTGCATAAAAGCTACAGTGATCTCTGCTGTAGTTACAGTACGTCTGTGCTGCTGGCTGGACTTGACTGCACTTAATGGAGCTTTTGGGGGGAAAAACCTTCCTGCTTTCCAGAGAGGACATTATTACGGTTGTCTTAAAAGATCAAGGTTAAGGTAGACACACACACAAACACATGGACATTCACATACTTAGAGACACAGGGATTTCCTGCTGTAGTTGGGCAGCGGGATTGTTTGGGGATTGAGAGGCACTTCTTTCCATTGCTTGTAAGCATTCAGCCAACCACCAGCATTACCTTGCACTTATGCAAGTCAATTCACACAGAGAATAAACAATATACAGACAGCCTGTCATCTAAAAACCACTGGCCTGCTATCAAGTAGTCAAACTTACTTTCATGAAAGCGACCTAAATTTTAATTTGCTGACTGTTCAATTTACTTTTCTGCCATCCTCTCAACCTCTGTGACTCTACGTTTCCATACTTATATACAATAGCATGCAAAACCATTGTGTTACTCTAATTTTGAATTAGTGTCATTTAGCTGTGCAGTGTTGTTTAGCTATAAAGTCTTTTACTCTATACATAATGTATGTAACTTGTTTTTTTACTTACACAACTTAGAACAGTAAAATAAAACAGCTTCCTTTGAAAACATTTTATTTGCCTTGGGAGACTTTTTTTTAATAGTTCTGTAGTAAGTTTCTTTTATCATAAGATTTTTCATAATTCCCCTTTTAAAATGTGGCTACTTTTTGTATGTTCCATAACTACATGTTTAAACCTGTTATTTCAATCTGAATGTGAGAAGTGCACTTTATTTCACAGTGGAACCATTAGATTGTTGTAAGAACATTGTACTGAAGGATTAAGTGAAAAAACAGTAAAAGTGAAAAGACACAACCAAACATGGTGGCAATGAGCCATCTGGAATACTATGAAGCAGGAAATGTTGTCTGGAGCCCTGGCTTATTGGAACAGAGCTCAAACTGTATCTATGATAATGTGTAGTTGTGGATGTGTGTATTACGGTATGAACATAAACACATCAATGATGGGTTCTGGAGAAAGTTCACAATGCATCATGATATCCTAGCAATTAAAAAATATGAGGCAACAGCAGGCTACAATGAGTCTTTGAGGGGCCAAGTGGGAGCAGTGCTGTTATAACTCTTGACTTCAGCTGGATTGCATAATACTGAACACATCAACAACTGTGGATTTGTACATCTGCCTCAAACACAAACGTGTATTCATTCACTTACAAACATGACTAATAATACACTGCAAAAACAAAAGCAGAGCTGTAGCCATACCTTGCTAATTTACTCATATTTAAATGACCAGGATCATAGACTATAGATACTATATCTTTTTTTTCTTGTTACTCTTGTCAGTTTTTGTTACTTTATTGGTTTTAAATGTTTTGCACTAATAAAAGCAAGAACAAAACAAAAACAAATGCACGTTACCTGGTCCAGACACAGGCGGCTCAGGTTTGTGGGACTTCTTGGGGTCAAGTCTGTCCTTCTCCAGCTGTTTCCGTGTACTTCGCTGTCGGGCCTCTCTGAACATGGGTAAGGCATGAGCTGGAGACACACAGGGTAAACATGGATAATCAAGCTGCTTAGGTAACTCAAACTACAAGATCACGTAACAAATAAGCAGGCAGGGCGCCTGGCAAAATGTTCAGTGTTTGCATCCCACGTATATAACTTCCCTGAATGAAGACAGAGATGCGAATCTGAGATTCATAAATATTTTCAGAAAGCGGAGAAACGCATTCTCTCAATCTCACCTACTACTACACCCTGCGGAGGATGCGCTGTGTTTATGTGAAAATACACACACCTGTTAATGTCTGGCAGCGTCTCTCCTCTTGTGTACTCTTTCTGCCATAGTGCACACCAACATATTCATTATATCCCCCATGTTTAGATTCAGACAATTACTCTGCCACTCTTCACACTGTTGTGAGCACTATCACAATAAAGGCCCCCAGCACTTAAATCCATGAGTGTGCGAGTGAATGTGTGCATGAGTAAGTGTGAATGAGTGCCCTCAAACGTGTGTGAGAAGCAGAGTGAGAGAGTGTGTGTGTGTGTGTGTGTGTGTGTGACCATTTGTGTTTGTGTAAAGTGAGTGTGTGCTCAGCTCTTACCCTCAGGGGTTACAAAGAGACACTTTTTTAAAGGGCTAGATAAAGTGATTTTCCATTCAGGAGCTCTGTCGCTGTTCAGTGTTAATTCTTCTCCTCCACGCTACATTAAGCAAAAAGGTTACTGTTAACAGATTCCCTCGCTTTTCTCAATGGGCCATCACTTGTTTCCTGTCCCCTTTAATTTTCCAGTGCCAGGGCACCAAGTGCGTCACTCCGTGCTTATGTCAGTCAAATGCCTGCCTACTTCACACCCTGTTGGCATGGCAATGAAATCACATGATGCATCTGAAAAGGCTGCAGCAGCCCAAACAATAAATGGCGTCTGAATTGGGTCTTAGCAGCCAATCAGGGATGACATGATGGCAGCTGTTCAGTCCCTGTGGGTTCATGACTTTAGTCTGGGGGCAAAGGAGTGTGAGGCACGCACAAAAGAGATGACAGCCTCGTGTGTTGGTGATATGACAGGATGACAGGTAGGGGGTGGTTTGTGTGTGTGTGTGTGTGTGTGTGTGTGTGTGTGTGTGTGTGTGTGTGTGTGTGTGTGTGTGTGTGGACCAGCAGATCACGCCAGCAGAGGTGGGAGAGGTGGCTGTTCCTAGCGTGATCCACCATGACTGCAGACCACATGGCTGTTGCGTGTCACAGTGCCATGCGGCTGTCCATCCACTCATCCACACCCTACTTCATCAGCTAATGGGCCTCTCATTCCTCAAAAAGCCACCGGTATGAGATAGTGTGTTTGAATGTTTATGTGTGTGTGTGTGTGACAAAGAGAGAAGCAACAAGGAGTTGGCATTTTAAAAAGGGTTGGTATTTTTTGTTCTTTATGTCTGAGAACGAACTGTGGAATATGCTCCACTTGTCACATCATGCACTTGGAAGATGACTGGCACTGTTTTGGTGGTGCGTATTAAAAGGCACACTGCCTTATCATGTGAAGAGCAGTGCTGAGCAAGATGAACTAAACTGCTGGAGTGCTTTGAGAAAGCCACTTCTCTTCACTGCTTCAGTAACTGTTTACTGATTAAAAGGTGATGTGTGAAACGGCATGCCATGCACAAAAAGGCAAGAGGGCAGAGAATAAGGACCAAAGTTCATTAAGTGGCAAACTCTATTACCCTTAAAAGGTATGTATAAAAAAATATTTGCATCTGTGTGTGTGTTTGTGTCTGCATGTGTGTGTGTGTGTGTGTGTGTGTGTGTGTGTGTGTGTGTGTGTATGCAAGCGCAGAGAATGGAGAACTTACGTGTGATGATGTAATCTTGTGTTAGTGTCTCTGCTTGTTTCTCTTTGCGCTGGCTCTTCACTACACACAGTTTTGCCCCTCTGGAAAAGACGTACAAGAGCCATAGTGATGCACTGAGTGACATTGGGAACAACAGTGACTGATTCAGCTATGGTATTTGTTTTGACTAGCACAGAGACAGATGTTGAGTTTGACAAATATCTCCAAACATTTGAGTCAAATAATATTTTTTCCTGCCGACCTGACAACAGCATTTCAAGTATCAGTTAATACCTCTGCATTGGGCACATGTCATGTCTCTGTTTTTGCTGCTTTGAAAAAGCTGACAAGAATAAATTGCTCTTATAGCCACATTAAGTAGTTTTTGATTAACAATAGAGTTCTATGGCATGTCTATGGCTACAGAGTCAACACTTTAATGGGATAAATACAATGCTGGTTTAAGTCCCTTCAGGGCAATGGTTGTCAATAAAAATAAAATAAAATTGCACCAAACTAAATGTCTAAACCGCACATACCTGTGGCTTTTGACAGGATCATAGTAGACCTTGGCCAGTCCATTACTAGTTCCCACCATTATCTGGTTGAGTTTTGGGTGCCACAGGCAGCGAACAACACTCTGGAATACACACACAGAAAGACAAAAACAACAAGATACAGTTAGATGTTTGTGTACAATAATTGAAGGTGGTACATGTGAGGACAGGATGTCATATAGGTCAACAGCAGCTCACAGCAGACAGTGAACAACTTTCTCTATTGTGGGTCGGATTTGCAAGGATGTTTCTCGCTAACAAAAGGTAACAGTCATATTTTACTGTCGTAGGTATTTGCGAGTGTGTGACCCAGGTTGGTTGTGGTACAGTAGGGATCAGTCCCAGTGTGCTCTGCTGCTCTAGTTGACTATATTTGGTTGTTGGGATAAGGGCTGGATCCCTCAGTCTGTGTGTGACAGATGGCCCAGTGCCAATAGGCAAATGTGACCACATTTATCCAGAGGTGTGTGTATGTGTGTGAGAGAGAGAGAGAAAGAGACAGACAGAGCGCAAAAGAGGGGCAGAGAGAGACATACAAGCACAGTTGTCTGACAGTGATGAAGACCCTCTGTTCAGTCTGTGTTATGTGAGCTATAGTAAAGTGCTAGACTTCCTGCAGTAGTGCCTCCTTTCTTCACACACATTGTTGAAGCATCACAACCTTCAATGATGACTTATGTTTAAGAGTGTCATTGTTAACACACATCTATATGTCTGTTGCGGTAGGATGTCCTGTAGTTGTACAAACTGTTTAAGAAGGAGTGACTGAGCATTTGGTGCATCTTTATGTAGAACAGAGAAGGCAATCTGGGGGGTGGGGGTCTAGAAGAGGAGCGTAGGATGGGGGGTGGGTAGGACTACGACTGGGACGTCCAGATTCTGTGACGGTGAAAGCTGCTTAGCGCCCAGCTGTTCAGCTTCCCACCAGGATACCAGGGGAAGGAGTCTCAATCACACACACACACATACACACACCCTCACACAAGGACAGACACGTATACAGAGACGCACTCGTACATATACATAGAGAAAATGCAAGCATGGTTAGTTTGTGTTTTACTTCAATATTACAATATGAAACTACAAAGCACAACTTAAGGGGATCTTATAAAACATTAGATCTGACACACAAAAAAATTAGTTAACAACATAATCATGTTCCAGTATTTTCATGCAAGTATGCAAATTAATTAATTAACATTGTTTGTGCCTACAGTGAACTAAAAATAGTTCACAATCTACTAAGATTTTACAGGAACATCATGTATATTTCTACACTATAAGGCCAGCAGCTCAGTGTGTGTGTGGCTCATGGGACAGACAAGGGTTAATCTGCTCAACCAGATCATGAGCCAGCTGTAATTGATGAAAGATCTGGAAAATGCTTTAAACAGGATGTGCTTATCACATATTCCATTCATGTATTGGCAGACAGAAGTTAACGTATAAATAATTTCAGGTAAATTACTTAATAATCACAAATTTAAACACGTCTACACTGTGGACATTGCACTATACTATTTTAGCACAGCAAATGTTGATTTAACAAATAACTCTGAACTGTGAAAACTGTTGTCTGCTCCCATGGAAAGCTCAACACCTGCATTGACATGTATCAACATGTACTGTGTGTATCATGACCAATTGAAGTCTACCCACCGTGGATGTGCTTCAGTGTAAATTTGTAATGAGTTATAAATTGCCCTGTCAGGGTTGCTAAAGCAACACGAACAGTCCCCACACGTGAGGGAAGGCAGAGACGACAGCTAGGAATTCTGTTTCACTCCACAGGTGCTGTCACCCAATGCACAGCGCAGCAACACAGCACAGAACGGCGCTAATCGGGAAAATAAAAATGAGAAAGCAACCAGTCAAGCTCAGAAAACTGCCATTTCAGACTCAAACAAATCATTCTGTCAACAGCAAGCAAACCCGAAAAAACAGAGCAGAGCAGCCTAAAAAAGACCAGTTCAGTGAGGCCCACCCCCAGCTGGATCCACTGAGATATCCACAGCCAAGCACAGCTTAGTCGAGTCCAATAGTAAGACTGCTTTCCAGATATTCAGAGCAGCATGTTTATACTCTAGGAACCCCTGTTTATGCTTCACGTCCACAAAATTACATCACATCGTGAAGGAGGAAACTTTAATCAGTCAGCTCTTCAGTAGCAGCCTTCTATGTTCCATCAGATTAAAATACCAGAGGCTGATTAGGGATAAATCAGACAACAGCCACTCACCCAATATGTATGCTGATTATGAAATAAAGTTATGCAGCACTAGTGGGACACAACAGTCGCAGCTGTGTGCCTTGTTTAGTCGCTGGTGAGTGGATCCAAATGTGCATTGCCTCTGACAGACTTACAGAGTTACACCGGCCAACTGAATGCAGTATGGGAAAGGAAAACGCTTCTCTCATGATCTCAGCTACACACTGAGTGGGCACATGTCCGAGAAGTCTGTAATTAGTATGGACTACCTCACTGGAGCAAATGGCTTTTGCATCTTCCAAGATTTACTTGGTGAGATGCACAAGAAAGAACAGAGTTAAGGCTTCCCTTCTACCTGAAAGACCAGCCATTCATATCAATGGCCTCCCTAAAGAGCAAAGCACAGAGAGCAGCTCACTGTCCAAGAGCTGTCAAGCATGATGATGAGAAGGTGTAGTATGTGAAAACAGCAACTAGTGAAGGTGGCCAAAAATACATTACCTACAAAAATTGATCTCCATGAGAACCATGATATAATACATACTACAGATAATCATTCATTGTTTAGCTGCACTCCTGAAATTCAGGAATCTTATTATGGATGCTCTGAACCCACTTTTTCCTCGCCCAATCCTGATTCCTATACCGATGGACAGGATTTTGAATAATGCCGAGCACCGATCTGAAACCAGTGCTCTGTTTTTATTTTCATTTCAAAATCTGTGTACCTCACTAGATGGATCTGATCTGAGTGAGGCCGTAACTACACAGGTCAAGTGGAGACAGTCATGCACCAACATTCATTTTAGGTTTGTGTATATTTAGTAGTAGTAAAAAAAAAAAAAAAAAAAAAAAAAAAAAAAAAAAAAAAAAAAAGAAAATGACAGCATTGTGTGTTTAAATGTGTCAAGATTCATACCGCAGTATACCTCACATGAAACAATAGTTTCAGTGCATGCTGACAGGTGCATGCAATCACACAATGCATCGCACCGGAAGACACATACATGCACTGAAGGTGAAATGTGACTGCATACAGTACACTGACATTACAGAAAGTGCATGAGGGCTGCAGGTTGCACTAGGTCTCCATTTGAAATCCAGCCAAAATCTCAGGGCTTTGATAGTCAGCAGGGTCTCACCTGGTTCTTGCCCCTTTTGATGGACTAAGATACGCTTAAGAGTGTATGAAGTATTTACCAAATGGGCCTAAAACAGCCTCCACTCTCATGCACACCCCAGAATCCAGGTCTGGGGTTATGTAGACTGTTT
Source organism: Seriola lalandi dorsalis (assembly GCF_002814215.2). Lineage (NCBI taxonomy): Eukaryota > Metazoa > Chordata > Actinopteri > Carangiformes > Carangidae > Seriola > Seriola lalandi. Next base: position 3,622,618 of record NW_019525159.1, read on the forward strand.
AGTTAGAAATGATTGGTGGCCCTTCCCTTCACTCGCCTGTCTGGTGCGCCACTTTATAAAGACTGCACTTAAATTCCTGGGCGATCTGAGAGGCAGATGGCTGATGTAAACATAGTAAATAGCACATTCATCAGGTTCACTGAGTGCATGTCAACCAGATAAAACTGATATCCTGCAAAACTACATTTTCCTCATCAGAATTATTTTAGAAAATGGGGTAAAGCTACTAATATTTCACAAAGGTCATCTAGTTACACTCAGACTGGTTGGGGGGTTGGGATGAGAGACTGAATACAGAGGATGAATTTTATGAAAACTTTGTCAAATATGAACATATAATACCATAAAATACATCAGTCCAAAAATCAAGGACATCAAAACAGTCTAGGCTTGACAATATGGTAGTAACCCTTATGTTCTCTAAACCTCCCTCAGTTTATTTTTTGGTATTTTTTACATTACCTTACAAACAGAAACAAATACGTCTATGTAATTTTGCAAAAATAAAGTAATTTACAGCCATCAACAACAACAATTTATTTTATTGAGTTTTAGAAAGGTCTCTGACTCCTATTTAACATGCCACTAATCCATCTATGTGCCCACTCAACACAAAATGTTGACGCACAAACCACAGCTTTTATGGACACACAAGCAATTAAATGAATGACAGCAAGAAACTGCTCAAATAAGTGGATTGCTTTTTTATTGGTTTATTTCCATAGCCTGAATCGGATGAAGTTCCTTTCGGAGGGAAAAAGCATAATTAAAAAGTACTTTCATCATCACTATATCAATTTCGGGAGGTGAGTACAATTAACACAAATAAAGCCATTGCCAAGGCAATTGGCACCCCGTTCCAGTCTCTAGATTGCATTGTTTTTCGTGGTTGGATTTTATGGGAAATCTGGTGGATTTCTGTATAGCACAATGGGTGAGTAGACAGGAAGAGATTTTGCCATCCTTCCAGTGAAACTGAGCTGAAGTCTCTCACTATGGCAGATGGTGGAATGAGTGAAAGGCCGGTGGAAAAAAAATTTCCAAATGTTTACCCTCTTCAGTAAAGTGAAAGAGAAGACAAACGTCCACGCGAGGGAGAACGTGGGTTGTTAAGTTCTAAACAGACTCTTTGACCCCAAGTGTCTGAGGTCGTCCTTTGATGCTGCCTAGCTATTGTCACCACAGTGAAAGTGAGTGCATGTTACAGCTGATTTGGTTTATGAAGTAGACTCGTCTTAAATACAACAATGATAAATCAAATCCGTGCATATATGGTTTACGTTGTTCACAAATCAATAATGCCACCTACCATCTTTGAGAGAAACAATAAATACTAAACACTCAAAAAAGCAAGTGCACTTCAATTGGAGGACACGGTTTAGCTGTCAGGTTGTGTGGTCACTTTCTAGCTACTGCCAGAAACAAGCTCTACGTATCTAGAGAAGAGAGGACAAGTATAATGCCACCAACACACCAAGGTATCTAAAAAATGTGACTTTAATTTTGAGAAACACTTGCACAAACAATAGTGTAAGACCTTAGTACGACTCAGAGATTGTGAGGTAAGTACACCAAAGTATTCCCAAACACAGTTGACAGATAGAGTGATAGAGTAACTAATGTTAACAACTGTGCTATTTTTAGCTTTTAGTTACTTTTAGTCATCAAATTAATTCAGTCGATTCAATGTCAATGTAGTGTAATTTTTCTTCACTCTATTCTAACTTCAGACACCTGTGCATCATGTAGCTCTCTCAGTTAGAGGTGTATGCATACTTGAAAGGTTACATTCAAGTTTAAATTCAAGAGAAATTCAAAAGAAATTTTCACGCAAATAAAATGGGGTCAACCAAAACACAGACTGCCCTCCCCTCCCCTCAGTTAGTACAACTGTGCAGCGGGGTGTGTACTTAGTGTGGATGCTGTGCCAAGGTTTGCAAGTGAACAGCAGCTGGCTGGCAGGGGGATGCAAACACACACACACACACACACACACACACACACACACACACACACACACACACACACACACACACACACACACACACACACACACACACACACACACACACACAGCTTTTGTCTCTTTCCCCCTCTCTCAAACATGTTCACTCAATGGCTCATGTGAAAGTGTCATGCCTTAGCCAGAGAGACCAAGTAAGAAGCCATTAGCCTCTGTCAGCCCTCACTGTTATGACTACAGATACACAGTGCTAAATCTGTTGAAAAGGCCTTCGAAGGAGAGAGAGGAGGAGCAGGAAGCAACGAAACAAAAGTTTTTCTACTGAAGACAGCACCTCTGCCCTTCGTTTCAGCACCTATGGCTGGTTGCCCTCACAGAATGGATTTCTGAGAAAGCAGGATTAGTCTAAAGTACACAGTATGCTAACGTGTCCGACACTGTAGTCTGTGCATGTGAATGGAACATGCTTACTGTGTATTGTAGATAATTTAATTTCAAATATAACTCAAAGGCAGTACATGTAAAAACGTCAATAGCTGTCCTGCCAAAGGTTTGCGGGAATGACTTGCAGCAGGGAAAGGTCACATTTCTCCACTTTCTCCAAGCTTACCTCAAACCATTTTGTAAATTTCCTCCTTTGCCTTCATTCCCCCCTCCATAACTTTTATCATCTTCCTCTGTATTTTCCACCCAAATAATGCTAACATTAATTTTTCATCCTGGATTAATACTGCACATATTCTGCTATTTTGTTGGGAGATGACGAGCATCTGAGACAGTGATTTAAAAGGAATAATGTCTAATACCTGCCAGAGGACTAGGCTATTTGATTTCAGTTACAGAGAAAAGAAAAACTAATTTCTCTTTCTGAGAGAACTGGTATCATTTCAAATAACATTTTAATTACTTTTTGTAGACTTGTGTTTCTTGCATTATTATTCCTTAATTATAAATAACAGAGGTTGCTGACTGCACAGTTGTGGATATGTTTCTCCAAATTCCTCTGGTTTACACAACTATCTATATTTGCTGTTAGCAATTGCTTCCACATGTTTAAATATCAGCTAACAAAAATAATAGAATGAAGCTCTAATCCATTGGAATAAGTCTGTGTCAAGTTAATTATCTCCATATCAGGACAGTCTTGGCTTTACAGCTGTCAAAATGTGACATTAGACTACTGTTGTATTTTAAAGAAGATGTAATGATATAAACATATTTTAGGGTCGCAGTTTTGTTTGAGCCCAGACTACTTAAATGGAGGAGAAATAACACCCACATTGGTTTCATTATGTCTTCATTATGTTTCATTGTGGATTTATTATGTTTCTTTTCCACTGTGCATCATTTTGGGTCATTCTGGTTTGTAACCAACATATCATATCAACCAGCTGAAAAACATCTTGTAATGAGAGTATTTGTGGTTGTGGCGAGTGAGAAAGAACTTACTGCGTTGGTGACTTCTATTTCATAGACTCTCTGAAAGGAAGCTCGGTCAAAGAAAACCAGCTTCCCATTTCCCTCATCTTTCTTCACCGATGTCCCAGTCACCAGAAGCTTGTCATCTGGGCTAAAACAGCAGTCGGTCCTAATCGGGAAAATTACCACATATACATACACATACAACATCAGTTCATAATCATCGCATAAAGCAATCATGACAAGAAAAGCAAACAGACAGATTGTAACAAGGATGATAGTTAAAAAGTCTCACATGGAAAAGTAGTTGGTTAACCCAGTAGCTACATTCACAGGCTTCCTGAAGTTGCGTATGTCCCACGTCTTCAGAGTGTCATCACCTAGAAAACAGTATGTGTGAATTATGAGATTTACTCTACAGAAAGTCAAGTGGAACTTTATTAAAGATTATTCACTTAACTATAGTGTACCACATACAGCAAGGCAGCAAGATTTATTTTTCATTTACATTATATTATGTTGGGTGAAGAACTCTGTTCACATTGTATTAGAAACCTCTTGACTAGAACACAGGTCTTTTTGTGTATGTGTGTTTTGTTGGTCGTGGTCCCTGTTTAGTTGCACAATCAGGAAAAGATGAGCTTCTTCTCTGCTTAAAAATCATCACTTTGGATCAGTGATCAAGCATTGGACCTAAAAACTGGAGGCTCCGAATTGGGCTGCTGATGAATGCAACTTCAGTACGAGCAATAGCTGCCTGTGGGGGTTTGGCAGATAAGGCTGAGGTCTTTTTCTTACCTCCACGTGAAGCAAGAGTCATGCCATCATAGGAGAAAGAGAGGCAAGAGGTTTCAGATCCTGGAGTGTGTGCTTGTCGACAGTGGAACTTTGTATGGACCTAGGAAGACAAAGAGAACAATAGATTGACCACAGTGATTTGTACAGGGTCTGTATAGTTTATGGTTTAGGAGTGATGTGTAACACAACTGCAGTTTCAGACTCAGGTCCTATGTAAATGTGTATGAAAGCGAAAGTCGAGTACAGAGGTCATGATAGCAGCAAGTCAGTCCTGTTTGTGTCTAATAATAGACTTGTGCAAGTGACAAAAATAGAAATACTTGAGCAAATACAGCTTTAAGTGTATTTATATACTGTTAATATTAATCACAAACAAGTCTCAAAAGACATTACAGAGACAGAAAAGAACTTAACTAGATGAACTTGATCATCAATTACAGAAAAAAATGAATAGCTAGTGCAGTCCTGGCTCTCTGCAGTTTCCATAAACATGCTGCTGTGGTTACTACTGATCATAAATATTAAAGTGTTCTTATAATCTCCTGACGAACTACACTATGAAACTGCCAATGCTTTGCTTCACTAGCAGACATTTCAGTCTGTCACTGCAGTAACAAGAAGACTTTTTCATTCTCTGTCTTCCAAACAACACACAGTTTCCATTTCCTGCATGAACACCGTACTATTATACTTAACTATGAAGCCCCCTACATCCTATGAAATACCAGCAACTTGGCACACTTTACCCACCACAATCTTTAGCAAGACTACCGACTACAGAGATTTACCTTGGCAAGCTTAGGTGCCTCTCTGGTATTTTGATTTTTCCTTTGGTCCTACCTGAAATAGTATTATAATATTCCAACTATATACATTTTACCAGCCAATAACACACCGCAGACACTGTAGCCCTCAGCTCACAGCACCCAGCTCACAGCACCCTTTTGATTCTCTGTTATTATTAGCCATGCTTAATCAAGTATTATGTCACAAGTCTGAGCCAGTAACAACAAGTATTTTAAAGTGTCACATCAAAATATCAACAACCACCAGGATCAGTTATATAATATGGGCATTCATGCTTGCTTGAAGAAGTGCTAAAACAAAAACAAATCTGGGGAAGGAAGTAAAGAAGCAAATCTAACCTCTCCTTAGAACAGTTAAAGGGGAATTTCACCAATTTTACACATTAAAAATTACATTATGTGAAGTGGAGGAAACAGTGCTTTTGGAGCTTGACCCATACCAGGAACCATTACTAGGATATCTCAGTATCTACAGCATCGTTTTTTTCTGCTCTTTTACTAACCGTCTTTCATCAGCTTCGATTTTTAATTACTATGTAAGTAGAGCTAAAATTATTTAATGAAGTTAGTTATTTAAATCAGTAAATTAATTCATAAATCAACAGAATTTAACTTTTTACGTTTATGTGTTTCGTGGTGGCATTTTAGTGATATTTTGGAAACAATATTGAATTGCCCTCTGCTCAATTCAAAAGTGTTCTAAAACATTTCATCCAAGCCCCTGCAGATGTGTATCCTCTGCAAACAGAAGCATTTTAACTTCTGGTCTAAACAGCTGTTTTCAAGATAGCCTGCCATTCGATGTACTTCCTTAGTGCTCACTCAGAGTAAGTGGTGTACTGCTGTAGCAGAGTGTGTGTGCCAAATCTGCAGCTCCAGGCTGGAAATAACCCAGCTCAACACTCCCCCCCACCAACACAGATAATTTCCTCTATCTTGTTCACACATACACACAAAGAAAAGCTGTGTAAAAGTACACGGCCACACAAATGTGGACAATGAACAGCAGTGAAAAAAGGGGATGACCAGTAAATAAATACAGTGACGTTACAATTCATGTTACTTTAGTTAACCCTAAGTTTATACAAAAATCTACATCCAAGTAAAAAGCAATGATAGAATTTTAGATTTTCTTTTAGTTTTTTAATCATGATTTTACATTTAGTGCTGCAACTAATTAATATTTTCATTGTTGATTAATCTAATAATTTTTCAATTAATCAAAGAATCATTTAGTCCATAAATCGTCTATCACAACAGCCCATGGTGTTGTCTTGAAATTGCAGGTTTTGTCCAGTGAACATTTCAAACTGGAAAGACATGTGATGTTCAATGGCATTTTTGACATTTACTAATTTTCACACTACCTCAATGATAAATCAACTGTCAAAATTGTTGCAGATTAATTTTTTGTCGGTAAACTAATCAACTAAATGTTTTAGCACTACTTCATTGCCTTGTTGCCTGTGTGTTGTCTCTGCTCATTTTCTCCCCAGTGCCTTAGTTTTACCTGAGCTGAGCACAGCCAGATTACAGAGATCGATCATTACTAGACTCTGGTGAAGCAATAGTCTGGGAAGTAGGCTTGCTAACACTCAAACAAACATAACCTTGGTTTATACGGCTATATTTTCATTAATTCTAAACGGAATGCAAATAAATCAGTGAAAAGGGAATTGCAGCAATACAGGCTTTTGACCAAGAAAGGAGGATAAGGAATCTGAAGTGAGCACAGAGTGTATAAGACAGATAAGATAGAGAAATATAGAGAAATGCTGGCGAAAAGAGCAGGGGAGAGTGGAGCATGAGGTGAATGAGTGATGTGTCCTCATGATACAAGGAGGAAACGAGGCCATACTTCACTTCCAAAGTAAATGGAGGGAAGTTATTAACTTGGACGAGACAGATAACACTGTTACCTTGAACTGTAGATAACATGGACTCTACTTTTTCAGGTCTTGGCCACTTAGCCTCTGTAGTCTCTCCAGGGATAATTTTCTGCTTCATTTCATCACCATTTTCATCATATATTACCTTTGACTCAATTCCATTTTCCTCAATTTTTTAATCTTTGATTATCTACCTATTCTTTTATTTGCTGCATTAAAATTGAGTTGGCTGAGAAAGTCAAGAGGTCAATTTAATGTAAAAACTACATTTTCTAATCTAACAGTTGGGCCATAGGCTATCTCAGGCCCAATAAGTAGCAGCTAAAGCACAATGTAAAGTACAAAGTAAGGCTTAAACACAGTCAAACTCTGTGAAGAGAATAGTCTAGCTTTAAGGTACATGGTGTCCGAGCTTAGAGAACTGCCTGCTTTTCTTGATCAGCCTAAAACAAAGACACTAGGGGCCCTATTTCAATCATGCAATCACAGTGACCACAGCCACTGTTGTGTCATATGCACATACAATAGGAGCTTATCCAAACACAGAAATTCCATTCACATTACTGTGGATGCATCTATACATGGTTGGCACAAATAAGTTGGAAGGGATCAATGGACTATGAACAAGAGGGTGTGCTAATGAACCATTTTCTTGTAATTATCTTTTCTTATGAGCTGTTGCATGAAGCTCAAGGTCAAATCACAAAAATGGGTCTGGCAGAAGAGGACGGTCCAGGCTAGTTTCTATAGTTTGAGTGATAATATTCGGAGTTGCAGGGCAAGAATATATGGCGCCAAACATGAACATAATACACCACAAATTTACTGCAAGGAAAAGGTGATGAAATTTGCTTTATGTAACATCAGAGGGAATTGCACAGATGCTTTTGATTTTTTTTCTAAAACAACTTGTTTCAAAACTCTGTTTTCACAACAGCCACAGGTTTCTTCAGGTCAACTAGCAAGAAGTTATGAGCTCTCATTCGACCGGTAATGAATCATTCAACAATTTCTTTTTTCTCTTTTCATCCGACGTCTTTCTGTCTAAGATTAACACCATCTGCTGTTAGAACGAGCCATTTCCAGGAGTAATGATCAAAAGAAAAACAAATATGGCTAGGCAGAGAGGAACATACAATTATAATAGAAATACCAAATTAATGGATGAATCAGAAAAAGTAGCACCGTTAATAGTTGGGTTGTGGTTATTCTAGCTGTTTATTGCAAACATACCCTGACTCCAGCTATTTCTAGATCATATACTGCTGTTGTGAAAGCCAAAGTGTTTATTTACTATCCTGATGTTGGCTAGCATTGGTAGATGCCATGGGGTTTGCTTCCTGTGATAATCTATACAGCCGGTTTGTGAAACCGGATTCTCATACACTGTTTCAAACCTCTCTCACGCCTTGTGACATCCCCTGTGAGCTTTGCCCTTCACTCTGCCCAATAAGAATCGGGATAAATTTTTATCAATCCAATGTCTGTACAGATTTGCGTGTAAACCACTTCATATAACATTGTACATGCATAAGCATACTGACATGCACACATACACGCACAGACTTGATCCACATCTACACACACTCAGCAGCAGGAGCCGATACATAGCTGAAGGAACACAGCATTGGGTTTCATCCTCAGCAGACTATGATAGCAATCCACCACAGGGCCAACTGTTCCTAACCACACTGAGTATCATTATATAAATACTGCACGGCTCTGCATTTCTCCTACCTCCATATTTTTACACCCGCACACCTGAAAGTCTTGATGATGCCCACTGTGAAGTCAGTTGTAACATCTCACTCTGACCTTTGTTACGTTCTGAGAATCAAGTGGCCAAACCGCAGCCCTGAACAGCTGCTCTGATCTTTCATGGAAATCAACAAGTGGTGATGTGATGTGAAGCCGTCTGTGTGTTAGAGGATCACACACACTGGATTGAGTGTCCAGATAGTCCAATAGTGGGCTATATTAAAATAACTATATTCCTCTAAGTCTCAGCTGCATACTGTACAAATAAAATGGGATTCTGTACTGTTCTTGTTTCCAAGTCGTTGTCCTGGCTCAAAACATGGGTAAGGAATGAGGAATGTATAACACTGGATGTATTCCTCCTGTGGGATGGAGAACCTGTGTAAAGTTTTATGATCAGGCTGTCTTTTCATAGCCTGGTGGACCAGTTTGATTGCACTTTAAATGCTTCCATGAAGACAGGTTCAGGCTGTGTGTAGCCTAGCTTGTTATCAAATCCTAGACAATTTTCAAACCTTTTCATTGGACTTGAAGTTCTTCTGTGAGTGTCTGTTTTAATCTCCCCCAGCCCCGTCTTTTATGACCCATAGAGTTACTGGTTGATGGTGATGCTGTCCAGAGTTGCATTAGTGTGTTGAGGGTCCTTTTAGACTGGTGACTGAAACTGATGCACTGGCCAGAACTGGTTGTCAGTTTATGCAGGTGACAATAAAATACGTGTGACAAATAGTGGGTGTTGAGTGGAGAAAAAGGTTCCTGGAAACTTGATTCATTTTACAAAGACAAAATGGGCTGAAAGAAAGAATCATAAAGGACCCAAAATGAAGACACACATCAAAATTCAGCTCTGGACCCATTTAAAAATCTTTGGGGATCTTCATTTTTGGTCATATAATTAAGGATTGATTGCAGTGACAAAGCCACAGCATATGCAGAAAACAAGAGAATTTTTGCCATGTTATCTCATGATAACACTCCCCACTCTGTAGTTTATCAAAACCACCTCTTTTGGGGTCCCACTTTGAAGTCTGGAAACATCTAAGTCTACCAATGACATCATAGCATTCCTCAGGTCTCTGTGGTAATGTTTTGGAACGAAGGGCTGCACCCTCAATGCACTAAGTATCACAGAGTGCACATTACCTGGCAACCATTTACATGCAGTCTTGTAATTCTGGCACCGACCCCTCTGGTCAGGGAATGAGCATGCAATCACTCTCTGTGGCTGTCCACTAAAAGAGACCTACTTGACTCCCATCATAGGATCAATCAACCAGTGTCAGGGTTCAAGAGCACCATGTGTCATCCTCAATAGCTTCTCTTCAGCCTGAGCTCTAGATCAAGGTCATGTGCATGATTGATCGTGATTGATCTTCCTGCATATTCTGGCCATGAGTAATAGCGGTCATACAACAGGAGATAGGCTTCATTTGAGTGGGGAAGGGGGCTGCAATAAAAGCATCGAGAGGTCAACTCCTTTTTAGGCTTGTGGCTGAATTTCAGTCAGCAGCACAGGTTGCTGATTAGGGCAGAGGGCACCGACTAAATTCTTGAGCCATTCAGACAAGACAGGCTCCAGTGGTCAGGCAACAGACATGACTATTGTAAGCTGCTATGGGACGCAGGGTAAATATTTAGTTTGGAGAAGGAGGGCTAATAAATTTTGAGAGCTTTAACCCAATCACTTGGAGCCTGCTCCTACGAGCAGCCCAGGGGTAGAATGATGGGTGAGTGGAGGAGAGGCAGGAGTCTGTTCAACCTGGGTACATACAAGCACTCTTACAATAGGAAATAGTTCCAGGGAAAACAAATCTCTCATCTAACTACATTGTTTGTTAGTCCTGTGATTATGAAGTTGACTGTTGGAGTAATTATCGTGTAGCCTACTTCTCATTTGACTAATCTGGATAAGCCCCTCTGTACAATCAGGCTGTTCCAACTCACTAACTACTGCTTAATTGTCACTGTCGCTATTCTCATATGAAATAACAGAAGCATTCAACCATGTCCACATATGGGGTTGGACAGATGAAAGGATCTGAAGTGAAACAAAAGAATTAGAGTAGAAATGTGCCAAAACCTTGAGGGCAGAAAAACAACTTCTTATCTCCAGATAGTTCATGAAAATAGACTCGTGCCCAATTTTTCAAAATCTATATTGTCCTGATAGTGGTTGGCTAAGATGGCTAGCAATATCTGTGTGTAGTCCTCAATCAATTTTATTTTCCATCTTAAAATGTCTTTAGTCTTTAGTGTTGTACGACTCCCAGATGGGTAACTTGTGAAACCAAAAGAGCTAGCCATAATGTAAGACAATACCTCACTGGAAAGATGCCTGTAAAATGTCCTCTTTGAAAATACTGACTTATGAGTGCTGTAGGTCCCCCAAACTCTCTTTAACAGAAAGACAGCTCTCCATCTTTTTTTCCTCCTCTTTCCATCTCTCTTGTGTGTGAAAAAGCAAGTGAGCAATGAGCTGCCAAACCTACACTGTCATTGATCATCAGGAAACAACAGCAAGTGATATCCCTTTGCTGCCCAGACCCTGACCAGAGGTGTCACTATGACAGCCATTAATAAGACAGACTCACGGGTAGAAAGGCAGGCATGGGTTAAGAAGTAACCATCTGTGATGTAACATTTGAGTGCTTCAGAAGCTCTAGTCAAAGGAAGATGGAGGAAATCCATTATCCTGCCGGGGATGGAAGTCATTTTCATCCACAGTGACGATTTGTCAAATAACTCAAGTGAAAACAGCCAAATAAGTGAGAGCAATGCTTCCCAGGAGCCAAGATCAACTATTACCTCAACAATGTTAATCTTGAAGAATGGTATGAACACTTTGATCGCTTAATTGCCTAATTAACTAATAGTGGAAAATCTACAGAGGGAAATTGTGATTGGGCCTCCCAGCAACTTTCATGTAACTCAACTCAATCATCACACGTCAGTTAATTCAGTTACATAATCTGCTATCTTCTTTCATGTTAGAGATGTGGCTCTAGGGATGGTGATTCTGCCCGTCTGTCCACCACTTTGGCGATCCCCTGACGATTTCTCCAGTGACGCCATAAGGTCGAGATTTGTGGTTCTGAGTAGAATGTCTCAGTAACTACTTTAGAGCAAACGTTCATGTCCCTCTCCAGATGAACTGTAATCACTTTGATGTTTCCTTATCTTTTCTTTTAGCGTAATCATCAGATCAAAAATTCCATCAGCCTCAAGATTGTGCAAATGGTAACTATTATTATTAACATCAGCATGTTAGCATTGTCACTGTTAGCATGCTGATAAAAAAACCAATGTGTCTAACTACAGCCTCATAGAGCCTCTATTATGGCTGTAGACTTACGTTTGAATAGAACCACAGCAAGTCTGGCTGAAGCTCATTGCCATGTACCTGGTTAGTGTGATTACAGGGTCAAAAAAGGTCAACAGGCATTTAATAATATTCTCAACTACTCCCAGTTTGGACAAATGCATTTTAAAGCCAGGCATCTGAATCCTGGTCAGTGTTCGTGACTTGTTGAACTCTGACCTCTCTAGCCTGTGACCATATGACCTGAGTCTCATGACTCTGTACCCAAGGCCATAACAAAACAGACATCCTATGTTTACAACCACATTGTTTGCACATTGTGGTGGTTGGTATGTGTGTGTTTAAAGACTCACGCTGAGGTTTCTGTCCCAGATCTGGATGGTGCCATCTTGGCAGCCAGCTGCAATGAGCTTCCCATCACGGCTGTAGGTGCAGCATGTGGGTATGACCTTCTTCCCCTGGAATGAGCGGGGTTTGAACACAGACTTGTGCTTCTTCTCCGAGTTCAAGTCCCATGTGCGCACGGTGCTGTGGACAGACAAAAGAATTTCTTTACCTTTACGGTCATAAAATATCCGTCCGTCATAATGTATCTGGTCATTAACACCATCCACCACCATAATAAATCAGAATCATACTAAGATGCAGTGTGCAGGCACACTTATGTACAGGGGTTAGGCAGGTATGTGTTGCAGGGTGAGGGGTTAGCAAACAGAAGAACAGTACATCAGTCTGACAGGCATGTCTGAAGCTTCCATGAAATTCTGATTCTCTCTCTTACATCTGTTGAACACATTACACAACCTGGACCACTGAGACCAAGGACTTTAAATGCAAACCTTTCATATACATATACCTACACTACACAAAAGTCCAGTGAATAACCTTACATGATACAAAACGGTCAACACTAACCTGCCCAAAGTAAAAAAAAAAAAAAAAAAAAAAAAAAAAAAAAAAGGTCATCGAAAACTAAAAAATGCAAATGCAAATTTGATAGAAAATAGTCCTTTTTCCGGGATTAGAAAAAATTGTTAACTCACATCTTTCTTGCAGCAATGGTAAATGAAGCCTCAAAAGTTAATGCAAACATGTCTTGTAGGTGCCCCACCTTTTGTTGATGACTTACAAACTGTCTGTGTACACAAAGGCAGTGTTGGAGCAGACTGTGTTACTATACCCTCTGATGCATTTTTAAGACAATACTGTACTACAGGAAGCAGTACATTATATTGCTATCAGAATGGCCAAGTAACAAAGGAAGAAAGACTGGTTGGTCAGACGTTCACCCTATAACAAGATAATAACCCAAAACATTAGAGGAAAAGAACGAGCCAGTGGCTTCACATGATCGAAGAGCAGCACAGTCTCTAGACTTAAACCCAGGGAGCTGGTATGGATGAACTGGACAGAAGGTGAAAGCAAAACAACCTGCAAGTGCAACACATTTGTTGGAACTTCTGCAACAGTGTTGGGACAAACTTTCTGAACAATGTTTCATTTCCACTTCATAGAAAGAGTGTGTTTTTACAAATTGTTTATTTGTTCTATGCTTTCATTTCAGAAACAGCTAGAAAAACAGAAGTGATCTAAAATGTTTGACCGGTAGTGTATGTACCAATGAAAGTTTCCAGACTGTTATCAAATGTAAGCTCAGCAAGAATCTCTCATGGTCACAGATCTATTTTTCATAACACTGAACACATTAAGCTGACTTAAATGGTATTTAAACAATAATAATGCAGTCAACCTGACACCAAGCCATCAACAATATTACATTACACTCAAACAATCCACAACGAAGACATATAATATGGCCATGTCTCCAATCATACACAGGATGAAACACAAGAAACAACTGAAACTTGAGGTATAAAATAAGGGGGGAGGATGAAGAAGTCTCAGATCAAGCAGATTATGTAGGATAGTCAAAGCAGTTGTCAGTATTTTTGCATATTTCAAACCCCTTTTCACGAGAAAACCGAGAAAGTGGATAATGGGTGCTGCAGTGACAGCAAAAGAAAAAAGATGACGAGAAAAGTAAATGTATATGTAAAGACCGAGAGCAAACTGAGTTGCCTACCAGCATTGCAAGTCACTTTAATAGATGTAAAGCTCCACATTTATTGATTGAAAGACTACACACAAAATGTTTAACCAACCTCTCACACACCGACACCAACACTCATGCCAGACAGAGTGTGTCCAAATGTGTCTGTGACCCACTGCTTGCTTTAGTGAGCATCATGACCTTTGGGTCATGAGGTCAGCAGAGGAGTATAAACACACAGGCAGGGCTGCTACTAACAGCCAGGCAAGGATTCCTCTGTGGCTGGATACAAAGTCACAGGCACACACACTCAACTGTGTTTGGATAAGTCTAACAATGTGATACAAATGCCAACTGAAGACATATGGTTTGAGTGAGAACTGGCAAGGGTCAAATAAAACTCTGTTTGATGCATAGTTGTGTTTAAATCCACATAAACCAAAGTTGTTCATAAATCAAAAAACCTCTTGCTTTGAAAAAAAAGGTGCAAAAGCCACATATATAAAAGGAGGATGCCCAGCACAACATGAAGACCTCTGCATTGTACAGTAAGTGTTTACATGAGTAGATATACACGTGTATGTGTGAGAGTGAATAAGCGAGTGATAGCCACGGACTGGATGACAAATTGGTCCACCTGCTGCCTCACACAGACATCTCTATTTTGTTTACGGAAGACTGTAGGCGTCTGTCAAACCAATAAAGACAACATAACCTTTCGCATAGCACACAAAACCTGGAATGCTATTTATCGTAAGGGCTCTTTCCAAAACATGGCATTGCTGGCTGTCAGGGAGACAGAGCCAAGAGGATGGAGCCAACTAAGCACACAGAATGAAGACTGCACACCCTCACCTGTCAGACAAACAGACAGAGAAGGTTAGGGGAGGGGAAACTGTCAGCTCTAATATGTGGTACTTTAATTTAGTTAATTAAAGTGTAAAAACTTTCCATCTCACATTAGATTAACAAAAATCAAGAGGCGATAATATAAAAAAAAAAAAAAAGACCTGCAGCTTCACCTAATTAAAGATGCACCTTTTATTCCAGACGGAAACATCTGGGGCAGTCCCAAACCTTGTTCTTAGAGGAGGTGGTTGTTTTGGGAAGGTAATAACAATGAAAGAGCATGAGATGTCAAAATATTCACATGCGGCATGGAGAAAAAACATTCAAGGGCAATACCTCCATCCTTTCCTCTTCCCTGCAACCCTGTTTTCCCTTCAATCAACAGCCTCCTTTTTCCCGCTCATACACTTCAGAGACAGAGAGGTGAATGTAATAAAAATGAGACCCATACATCCTCAGTCATGCGTATGCACTTTACGAGGTAGCACAGTCGTTCACACATCAACTGAGGAGTGACAACTCCCCTGGCCCCAGATTTTATCTGTCCATCAGGTTATAGGCCCAGTGGGGGTGATGGTTGCTGGGATCATTTTCCCAGATGATGAGATAAAGAAGAAAGAGGGAAAAGAAAGGCATACGTCTTGTATAAGGTTGTTTATTGGTCAAATTCCGGCAGTGTATCTAGGTTGTGTTGCCTGATGGCCGGTTGACTGACTAACTGGGGCTCTGTTATGAGAAAAGCGGATTAGGAGAAAAGATGCTCTATCTTCCATCTCCAGCTGAAGAAGCCAAAGTGGGGAAATAACTGAGGGATTTGGGAGGAGGCATACGCACAGTGGCATTCATGCAAGGAAGCAGAAGAAGAAACACTGAGGTCTATGCAAAGATGCACTGTGGGTACAGTGAGGTGCTGATTCAAGCAAATTCATAACATTATTACTGTGGCTCCAAGATAGAAGATGAACCTAAAAAGGCCTTAAAGTGAGACCACACACACTTTAGGTACAAAACGCTTGACTTAAGGACTACCATAAGTCAAGACAGCTCCGCAGATTTAATTTAATCAAACAATCTGATTGATAGGACACTTTCCTCCTGGACCTCCCCATAAGGAAGCTGCCTGACATTCAGTTCAATAAAATACAAAACACACACACTAAAGCACAGAAGTTACTGTCTGTCAAAGATTCAGCCAAGACTGTATGTAAATTGAACAAGAAGGATAAATTCACACCTTGAAGGTACGGTATGTGCGTTCTTGTGCAGGATATGGAACAGTTGCATTGTAAGGCTGGCAACAGATGGACTGTGGATGAACCTGATGTGTCAAACTGCATGAATCGCCCCAACATGCTCACACACACTTTGTGGTGTCTGTCCTCACTCTTCATCCCCATTCTGTCACGCAGATCACGTCTAATAACCCAGCAGTAATGTCCTTTCTCTTCAAAAAATCTAAAGTAAGCCGTCAGAAAGCACTGAAAAATACATTACCTACTTACTTGATAAGATCAGTATGCCAGGAATGATCAATTAGGACACAGGATACAAACCTTGAGAACTGTATGAAATATTGACTTATTCAAAGCTTTGAAAACATTTTGGACACAGGAGCCAACTACTCCTGTGCAAAAGAGCATAACTGATTTCTGTGATTTATCCACACAACAGGTCATGATTTTTCTTTGTGTGACTTTTCCTATTTTTGTGGATCATCTCCAATGATAATTCCTGAGTATGCCACATGCATCACGTCATGTGTTTGGTTGGAGCACATGACAAAGACAAATAGTTTATTCCTCAGCAGTAAAAGGACCTGCCATGTTGTCCTCTGGGTCTCCTTGCATACAGCTACACATCCAAGTCCAGCTGCAGCCCTGACAGCAGGCCAACGCGAAGGGAATCCCTGGCATTCAAACCTTCTGGAAACATTCCTCAAATTGTGTGTATTTATGTGTGCACATGCGCAAGTGTGTCTCAAGACTCAACACAAGTAACATGTGGGCCCAATTAGAAAGTCGCCGTTTGTCCTCTCCTCTGCTCCACTGGCGGAAATTTCAGTCACAAAATGAGCACAACATGAATGTTTGATCGTTCTCCTGAGGCGCTATACAACTACATAAAGTGAAACCAAGAATCAGCAATGTCATACCCTTGAAGCCACTAATGTTAAGTTTTCTTCAGTGTTGGTTACAGTTCAATGCTATACAGTACATTTTTTTCAACAGAGCTTATTCAACGATTTTTAAGCCACTAGCGTTGAAGATTTCGTTCATTAGAAAAGACTGCAGGGCTCAAAATACACCACTGACACAAAGTCCCAGTCATATTTTAGTTTACTTCAAGTTTAAGCCTGCCAAAGAAAGACTTCCACTGGGAGAAGACCCAGCACATATTGCCTTCACTTTCTGAGAAATAAATCTGCAGTTTTCAAACAGGTGTTCAGTCTTTCAGCAAAGACTTAGTTAAAGTGGCTCTCTGCTTAACACGTATTTGGCACCCTTGGATCAAACATGAATATTGTTGGAAAATATTGTGCCGTTTTACAATTGCACAAACTCTCCAGACAGAATGACAGAAGAATGTGAAATGTTGACACATTCACACAGGTCTGAGCAGAAATGCTTTTCACTGACCGACTTCAGTCACACAATTCTGCTCAAGCCCCTTTCAGTCCTCAGTGTGCAGGGACAATCACTACCACCCTGCTGCTGCATTATTAAACTGCTTCATCAGTACTTCCCGCTCATTCCACTTCCTCTCAGAGAAAAAAATGTCTGGGTTAATGAAATCATTCAGGGAGCTGGGAGGCAGTTCTTATGAATGAGATTCCACACAACTGGGGGGATCTTTAATTAAGGAGCTGGGCGGTCCAGTGATCATACTTAATAACCTATTCAAATAAACACAACAAAGACTCTCTAACTAGGCTGACACAGGAAGAAAGACTTGAGAAAAACCTAGATGTTGGTCTGATGTTTAAGCGGACACAGCCAGTAGCAGGCGCCCACTGGTACTGTTAGCCAACTGCTGATCCATTCTCAAAAGGCCCACTAACTACAGTGTGGCCCCTGCAGACTCCATACCTATTCAAAGGAAGACAGTGAAATGGATGCAGCAGAATACATGAGGTGATGGTGAAGAGAAAAGACAGGACAAAACATTGCTTCATGGTCGCTCCATAACTACTGGAGCATTAATAATCTGTGGAGACTGAAAGCCTAGAATATCCTCCGGTTGTACATGGGGTTTCAGTACATTATGCCCGTAATCCTAAAAGTCCACCTATATCACATCCACCACTTCTGAGTGTGATAGGCTGACACTCTTGTCAATCAAGAAAACATACAGTGGGGTCCAAAAGTCTGAGACCATGAAAGTGCTCTCAGACCTTTGGACGCCACTATATTGAAATCTCTCAAACAAAACCAAACGAAATTAAAAATAATTTTAAAAACAGTAGTTGAAAGTTTTTTAAACAACTTGAATATAGTCCTGGGGCCTGTTCCAAGATGCAGAATAAATCTGCTGAGTAAAATCCAGAACCCCAACATATCTGGATGATCAGCAAACATCCTGTTGCCTTTTTTCTATCTTAACACAAAATCCTGAACGCTGAAAACGACAGGTTACCAGACAGGTTACCAGACAGCACCTGTTTAAACCCTCACATCTACATTTTGCTTGCACTGGAGGAATGAGAGGGACTGCCAAGAAAAGCACTTTATCACCAGGTAACCCCTGTATTGAACTCCACATTACTAACGTGATGATCAGTAAAAGTGCAATATGGGAGATTTAAGAAGGGCTAGAGGGACAATCTCTTCCACCTGTAAATCACTGTAGGCAGTCCCTCTCTCATTTCCTCTCTTCATCACTGCCTCTTTCCATCTCTGAGACTCAGGTTGCTGTGCTGACCTGCTTTGCTGCTGTGAACCTTCCTCACATGCAGCTGCTCTGCCTCTGAATGGCTCCCTGTGCGCTCCTCTCCGCTGTTCTCCTGTGAGCTGGCCAGGGGCAACACCCAGTGCTAACGTGCCAGGGGAGGATTTCCAGAGCCTCAATAAGAGCTAAATAAACCAGCCTCCACATCTGGGAGAGCAGTAACACTGGTAAACACTGGGCTGCGGCCTGCCCACAAAGCCAGGCCCTTGTTTCCACTTAATGATGATAGCCCTGGGTTTCTGCACTGCTGCCTGTCACACTCACTTAGACTCATCACTGTGCTCTCACTCACAAATATTCACGCACACCTATACACACTGCAAAAGGGTTATAGCTTCTGCAGTCATACAGGTCTTGTGTTGTTTTTAATGAGAACAGTCCACTGTTAACTGTAACAGGAAGAATATATCTGTGTGTCTGTGTGACATCTTGTCATCTCCTGCATTGTTGGTCTGATCCAAATTACTGCACACAAGTGAAGGACTGCATTTGGACAACATCCAGTGTAAAATGTAGCATGTATCGATGCACAGCTGCGAGGCAAAGCTACCCTTTCCAGAGGCATTGTCTGGACTAGAGGACTCCCTGCTGGTGACAGAGGAGAGCAACGAAAAGTCTGTTCAGTTGAGTACAGGAAGTTGGACATGGCTTACACTAGTTACTGACAATAAGCAATGATTGGGAATTAACTTTGGACAAGTGAAGCATAATATTCAGGAGGTGTGGTTATGAATGTTATCATGAAATATGGTACATCCAAAAAACAAGATGTTTTAGTTGTTTCTAGGTATCACTGTACAGTAGACCATTTAAATTTGCACATCCTGCTAAGTCATATGGAATAATGCAACATAATAAGCTAAATTCATTGTTTAAAGAAACAGATGCAGATAAAACAGGGTAGCACATAGTATTTCTGTCAGCATGTGTCCGGTTTAATGACGTAGATACCCTTAAGTTCTGTTATGGATTTCCTAAATAATTATTTGTCATAGTGACACGTTTTAATGCTTAAAGATCAGAAATAATTTGATGTGCCTGTGCATCTAGTGGCCATCTTCGTGACTGTTTCTCCTTTCAGAACATTTACAGGATTACACCATGATTAATTAGGTTTATGTACTAAGTTGTTGGACTCTGCCTACAAGTCATAGCTCCTATCACTTAATTAGAACTCACCCATCATTGGAGCAGGTCATGAACTCCTCTTTAATCTTGGGATGCCAGCAGCCACAATTCAGCATAGCTGTGTGGCCCTGAAAAGAGCAGAAAGTGAAAATTAACAAACTGCACACTTTTAACAGACTAAATTGTTGTTGACCAGTGGTAAGCTTCCAGTTGCTTTGAAAATCAGCACACATCTGTGAATCATAGGGTTTACTGTGGGTCCAGCCTTCACCATAGACTGTTTTCAAACTCATTGCGTATTTAGAGGCCAGCTGTAACAGTTTCAGTCAGTAAGAGCTGGTCACCAGGAGGAACCAATGAAGGTGAATTAATGAAGATGCATTTTGCAATCTCACTGCACACAAATTATGTGCAAAGACAGCTGTTGTTCTTCACTGTTAAATCTTGAGCCAAGACTGCCGTGCAAAAGGTCATCAGTTAATTATTTCAGAGGTGCTCTTACGTTTTTGTGACGATGTATCTTCAGAGTTGTGTAGTGTGAACTGCGCAACTGTGCAACTGTGAGGCCTGTATCCACAGAGATACATGCAGAGGTTGCTGGGAGGTACCAATTATTTTTCTTCATTTGAATGCACCTTAAAGGGCTCTCCCTTCAGGAAAGGACCTTTAATTTGATCATTTTGTAACCTTGACTTGTGGCCTCGCCTTAAAACTGAGCAACTAAAGTCTGAAGCAGTGCAGAAGGCTGTGTCACAGCTTCAAACAGAAATCGAGTAACTTTTGGACATTTCGTCTTCCAGAGTAGTCCCACTGAGAATTACTCATAACAAATGACTTCAAAGTGGAATAACCCAGTGAGAGGCCTCCCTCACTGCCAGGTCAGAGAGGAACACTTCAGTGTGCTGCAAAGAGGCTTCAGACATGACATACTGCTATTTGACAGGATGCTTAAGAAAGCAGAACCTTGCATGAGCAGAAATCGACCAAATGACATTGGTATGTGTGCATAAGGAAGAGTGGCCTGCCTGTTAACCGTCAAGTACTTTAAACACACCACTTTAATAATCAATAAAAGAGAACTGCCCAAGTCTCGCTATTTAATGACGAAAAGGGATTAATAGCAAATTGCTAGTTGTTAAATTTTATGGTAAAATACACACTCACTATATGATTAGGTTAAAGCTTAAATGGGCTAAGAATGACTCAACTGCTTCGCTCCTCTGTGCAATAAAATCAAAATAAACAAACAAGCTTCATGATTAGGGTGAAGGAGCCGTTACCTTCCGAAACAAATCTGATTCCTCTTCCTCAACAGTTTAGGACAACAAATTGCCAATGACTAAAGAGAAACAGACTGATATTCATAGTAATAGTAAAACACAAAAAAGCATGTTAATGACAAACAGAGCCAAGAAAAGAACCCTCCCTGATAAAAAAAAAAAAAAGTGCTTTTAGCATAAGCAACACAGGTTTCTGTAATTGTTGATCAACTACAATTTGGAGCAGGACAGTTAATGAATCAAAAAACCAAACTGACAGAAAATTAATTAACAACGTTTAAACCTTTTAATGTGTAAATTTTCAGCATAAAATATAAAAAAATGACCAGACCCATGCTTTATATTTTG
The DNA here is from genome assembly GCF_002814215.2 of Seriola lalandi dorsalis. Taxonomy (NCBI): domain Eukaryota; kingdom Metazoa; phylum Chordata; class Actinopteri; order Carangiformes; family Carangidae; genus Seriola; species Seriola lalandi. The sequence goes on from NW_019525159.1 coordinate 3,644,170, forward strand.
TTGAGTTGTGTACTTAAATTATCCCAAGTGTTTCCAGCAATTTTCAAACCTAGAGAATTTTGTAATATTAAATCAAGGTAACGGTCTGTTTGATTTGGTCGCCTGTATATATCTCATCATACCCAGTTTTAAGCCACATTTTCACATTACAATTTTCAGATCTTGGATATTTTTAAATGTATATTTTACCTGGAAGAAGGAACTTAGTCATCGGATGTCTGGATCTTAAATTATCAGAGATACAAGCTGAGCAAAAGTTTTCAGCAGCTCAGCTCTCAGCTCCTATGAAAACGCCTTGATTCTCCCATATCGGAGAAACGTTGCTTTTTAATTTGAAACAGCCTTTTTCAGGGTTTTTACCAGTTTGATCACTTAGGCCATTTGTTTTGGAGAGGAGGAGAAATCTGAAAATAATTCGGCTCCCAGTAAAAACCTCCTGAACGATTGACACTGAAGATATCCAGATATTATACAGATTAACTGACTGCAATGACGGCAATTGTGTAACAGAAAACTCCCATGAACCTATGTTACTTCACAATGTCACAAAACTCTATCTTTTGTTATTGTTTTGATTGAACAACCGATAACGGCAGAAAATTACATATTGTGCATTTAAGTCATTTATAATGCAAAAATACCAAACATTCTTTTCAGATGTGAGGATTTGCTGCTTTTCTCTGTTTTTTGTTGCCTTTGGATTTTGGACTGTTATTCCCACTGCATGCAGATATAGTCCTGTGTGGCAAATCTCTGCACACGGTGGGATGAGCTGGGAGCAAGTAATTGTCGACAGAGGCAGAGTAAAGGCAAGGAATTAATTATCACATGAGACACAACTAATCGACTGGGACGCTGTCAGCAGGCCAAAACGCATTTTCATTGAACCAAACTCTCCCTTCAGCTCCAGATGGGACTGAGCAGGACAAGAATGTAGGACATCCAGGAAAACACTACTTGCAATCAATGGGCCTTCACTTGTTCTAGTAATTCATATGGATGGTATAAACCATGTCTAAATGCACTGCAGCTGGCACAGATGGTTAGTGACCACCAATACAGCTTTCTTAAACTCAGCAAAACCCAAACATGGACACTTAATTATGATCTTCCTTTGTAGATGCAGGTACAAGCAAGAGATGAACCACGACAGTCCCAAAAGCATGTGGTGTTCTTCTCCCCTGAGACTGCCTGTGGCTGGTCACACAGCACAGACCATTATCCTCACATACAAAAACAGACCAGCTCATAGCTGCACCTTGCTACCATTATTCATTGGCAGGGTTAACCCACAGAGCAGAAGAGCAGAGCATCCAGCCTGTGTTTAGAATTAGCAGTCACTTTTGGGAAGGCTACTGTTGCTATAGAAATAAATACAACATCTTCAAGATTAATTCCACTTTATTACAACTCCTGGTCTTATTTTTACATGTTTGGCCATAATTTCGAGAGGTAATAATACCATTACACTGACAAGTTAATTGCTGAAAACTGTGAATGCAGCAACATCACTAAAAAGAACAGTCGGACAGGGGCAGAAGTATCAGAGAGGAATTAAACAAACCTCCAGTTTAGTTAAAACTTATTTGGAAGAGAAAAAGAATGGGACGGTGAAATGATTACCTTAACTGTCTGTTGTAAACATTCATCTCAATTTACAGACTAACTGGTTCAACTTGTGTTTATTGTTCCTGCTGGGCTTACTGTGGTTGTACTGATGATGTTGTGGTGAGCTCAGCATTATAATAATGAATATAAACAATGGCCAAAATAACGAAAATAAGACCCAAGTTGTAATAAATCCCAATTATATGCAAGCACTACTTTGGCATACCTTGGTGTTAGCCATATCCACAATGTACTGGTCTCCCTTCACACATTCCATGACATTGAAGCCATCACGGTCCAACACCTTGGCCTGTGCATTACCAGAAACCACCAGGAGGACATCACCTGTGATGCTGTACTGCAGGGACTTGATCTGATGACTGAGGGGACACACATACAGGACACACATGAAAAGGACATCTGAGACAAAGTAGGTCCTCTTGGGAACCCTCAGTGCAGCAGATTTTTTTTTTTAATCTTTCCCCACATTTGTTCCTCAACACAATCCCATCTCTGAGTTCTACAAGCAGCTCCTTCCACACCACAGCTTGGTTTTTGCTCTGATATGTATGGTCAGCTGTGAGACCTTACCTAGACAGGTGTGTGCTTTTCCAAATCATGTCCAATCAATTGCCATAGGTGGACTCCAATAAAAGATGATTAAGAGAAATGGGAAGCACTTGAGCTAAATTTCAGTCATAGCAAAAGGTCTCAATACCTGCCAATGTGATATTTCAGTTTAAGTGGTTAAGTCTAACCCTTCCTTTTTAATGAATTTGCAAAAAATTCTAAAATTCAGTTTGACACTGTCATTATGGGGTATTGAATGTAGATTGATGAGGGATATTTTTTTTATTTTAACATAAGACTGTAACATAACAAAATGGTGGTCAGAACACATTCTGAATCCACTGTAAATGCTGACAGTCTTTGTGCCTGCAAGCCATCTGTGAACTGTAATTTTACAAGACTTCTGCACCAAAAACATTGTTATATAAGAAGCTTTTACTCCTTCAAATGGCTCAGGGAAAAAAAAACAAACACTAGATAAATGTAGCTATAGGAACAAAACAGCAAAACATCTGATGTACATCTGATGATTGGTCTCTTTGATCTACAACAACAAACACACAAAAATACTAAACCATAACAGGGCATGATGGCATTTTAAACCTAGGATATGGAAAGAATAATAACACTGTTTGAAACATACTACACATGCAAAACATAATGAAAATACAGAGTGGACAACCATAATAAAACTCTGTTATTACAGATATGTACCACACTAAAAACATAAGGTATGCATGATAAAAAGAATTCTATAATTGTATTCAGTGCTTTTCATAACAGATATGTGATTTTTATGTTTTCAATTTTACACTGAATAACAATCATATCATTCCACAAAGCAAAGCAGTGCTTGCAAGTGAGGAGACCAATAACTATCTGGACCACTTAACCAGAGTGAGATTAGCAATTCAGGTCAATATCAAATAGCATTAACACAACAGGGGGTAGATGGGGCACCAATATTTCTATACACAGAGCAAAAAGTTCCATTGCTGAAATGAAAGTGAAGCTAGCATCGCTGCTGTTTTTAATTGGAAGGTTTTGGCATCTTCAAAGGCTCACTACATAGCCCCAAATGCTTAGTCTTCATTGTTTTAGTTTGACTGAGCTCACGTGTTTCCTTTTTGAGTCAGGAAAGAGGAACAGTGGACCTCAGCAGCACAGCTTTCTATATGAAGCCCAGCTTGTTAGTAAACCAAACAGGCTACTGAATCACATTGTAATCAAATTAAATGTAGCATAAATTTTTGTTAATAAGGTGAAGCCTGCTCCAGTTCAGCCCTCTGGTTCCCAAAACCAAAAAGAATTAAATCTTTGATGATGGCTTCAGTGAAACACAGAATAAACACACGCAGACACACAAACACCCACATATCTCAAACATCTGCTTGTGAAAGGCTCATTTTGAATGAAAAGAGAGGATGTCACAGAGTGAGGCTCAATGAAGCTCAACAAATGTGTGTTTGTGTGTACACTTTGGCACAGTGTATGTACTGGATGTTTGCATGAAACTAATTAACCACATGTTAAGCAACTGTGTTGATGTTCCACATTGTGTTCTCAGAAATAGACTCACCATTCACAGGGCTGCAGGGACCTGAAGGCCTGCAGAGCCTGGTCCATTCCCGCAAAATCCCAGAAACGAACGTCATAATCATATCCACCAGTCACCAGACGGGCTCCAGAAGGGTCTAAACCAAGAGCCGACACCTGAGGAGACAGTTGTTTTATTTACAATTTAAAGACGATCTATAAGCCTGCACAGTTCATTTCTAAATTATCATCCAAAAGAGGCAAACCAAGTTGCTTCGAATGCCAGAAATTTTTGACAGTGTAGTCACACTGCCTCCTCTAAAGCCAGCAAAATAAATAGAAACAAAATATTTAAAGTTTATTCTTTTGTAATAATCAAATCATTCAAATCCAAATAGTTTTAAAACTGCAATCAGCACTGTCTGGAAACCACATTGACTCTCCACCTAGGACAAAGAGAACTTGAAACAAATTTCACCCCTTTTCTCACTGCTACAAAAGAGCAAACTAAACAGACTTGCTGCTCCTTTTGCTGCTAAAATAAATTCAGCACAATGTAAGGTAACCTTGGCTGAAAATCCAGTAACTGATGCGGATCTGCATAGTGAGATGTTTTAGTGTGGCATCATATAAATACATTTCAGTGATGGGTACAAGCCACTTTTTTCTAACAGAAACTCATTGAATAAATTTCCACAGATCCACATAAGCAACAATTGCAATCACTTCAGTGCTGAAAGAAGACGATCTTACTGTCTTGGTGCCATGCTGCAGAGTGATCTCATGTGTGTCTGGAATCTTCTTCACGGGATTCTGCGGCAGAAAATTGAGATGTATACAAGGAAATGGTAAAAGAAGCCAGGGCTGAATTAGATGTGTTGTTACAGTTTAGAATTTCATTCCAAGACAAGACATTTTAATCTAATTGCTTGTGTGACTAAAACGTCTGGTATCACAGTCATCTGCTGCAAATTACTGACTGGGAACATTCACATGTGAAAATTCAGGACCTGCACTATTTCACTCACATCCTGTGATTTACGTCAATGCAGTATATACACTGATAGATCACCAACTGTTTGAGTAATTCTTCATTTTATATCAGGGTTCCCACACCTTCTTAAACAATCAAATGCAAGGACTTTTGATGGACTTTTCAGACCCAATTCCCTCCCATTCAAGGATAAAACAAGGTTAATTACTGTTACAACACTAAGAATTCTTATAATGACAGTTAGCAGGCTACACAGTAGCTCACAGACAACAATTAAAAAGAGAAAGAGGCTTGAATGTGGGAACACCTCTCAGTTGTGCTGATGGCAGACCATGTGCTCTCAGACAGCGGCACTTATTTACTAACAATAAGAAAAAGAAAAAAAAACATCTTGTATTTTTTCACAGAATATATGAATTAAAGCATTAATCACATCTATTTATGTCTATTTTCAAAAACTTGGAAGCCTTGTTTTTTTTTTTTTATGGCTAAAATTCACAAACTTTCAATGATTTCAATGTTGAGTAACACAACATGATATTTGTCTCATCCTTCACAGTGCACACCTCACAATTTATATTCAGATTATATTTTCTTGTGCTGCCATCTAGTGGTGGGTCCCAAAAAGTAGAAACTGGAACCTTTATAAGCCTTTTTACAGAAGACATTTTGACATGACACAGTTGGAAAAGCACAGTTGTAAATAACAAAATGAGCAATGGCTGAATTCTATTCAGATGCTTGAGTTTAAGGGTCCTGCTGTTGTTATAACGGAGTCATTAATGTTATTTGTAAAACCTGTGCTTTTCCTACTAAGTCAAAATATCTGCTGTGAAAAAAACCTATGTGAGGGAGCAGGAAGACAGATGGAACGTTTTAGACAGAACAAATAAAAACTCAATTAGATTCATGTTGTGGACCTATGGGAAATATTTTTTAACTCATGAAATGCATTCTGTTAAATGAGTCATTTCAGACATACGTCATCGTCGTCATCTTGTGCCTCCTGATCATCATCATCATCATCATCACTGTGAGCATTGCTGCCTGTATAACCTGGTGGAAGAGGAGGTCCCACAAGGTCATCATCATCATCCTCCTGGGTTGTATGTTGACGAGGCACCGGCGGCCCAATTATCTCAGAGTCTGAGTCTGAGTCTGAGTCACTGTCACTGCTGCTGTTGCTCTCCTGTTTTCTAAAGAGAAAAGAAAAACTAAGTGTCAGACAAAGCAAAAACTATTCTTACACTTTTATACCAGACATGTATTTAAACCCTGAGGCAGTGGCAGCCAGACAAAACTGTAATATGTTTACTTAAATACAACTAGCTCAACTAGGAAGTACCTGGAAGAAGCAGCTGCAGCTTTGTCTTTCTGAGTTTGGACTGAAGACTTGACTGATTTGGAGCTTTCCCCTTCCTCCTCCATCTGTGTCTCCTTCTGCCGCTCATCTAGGGATGTATCAATTACAATTACACACACATGCACATTACTAATCAGCTTGCCAAATCATGGTTGTTGATAAATGTACCTAATACATGCTGGCTCCTCTCAATAGCTGTACGTCGGGTCTGTTCAAAAATGGCATCCAGGTCAAAGGTGCGGGCTTTTTTACCTGGAAGGAACAATGACTGCTGTGATTCATTCTGACAGTTTATCATATAAGAAATGAAGTAAGTATATCAAATAGTTCAGTATTTGTGCTGGACTGCACATACCAAACCCAGAGAATCCCATGACAGATGCCATGTCTCCATCACTCATCTTGGCAGCTCCTGCAAATGAGGCCAGCACAGTGGTTATCATAGCCTAGGTGATCTTGTTTATAATGAAAACCGTAATGACAATTTGCTTTTCAAATTAATGCTTAAAAATACAGGCTGTAGCTCTGTTGAATGTTTTTTTTTCTTTGTAAGTGAATAAGTTTCAACTACAAGCACCATTCAGTGGCCCCTTGAGAAGTAATTCTACTCTAAAGCGTGTAAAAATACTGGAGTTGCTAAAGCTTAAAACACGTAAATGACAGTATAAAAAGGTGTATTGGTCCAGCCACACCACAAGTAAGAATATGACAACAGGCTACATATGGTGCTTCATGTAGCTAGATGTATGTAGACAAATATAGACCAAGAAAACGCGGTGGATTGAATACATCTAACTTCATACCACATGGCCCCCCAATTTTTTTATAGGCTAGTATACCTGCGCTTGAACATCTGATTCTATCGAAACCCACAACCAAAAAGATTCTGACATTCGTCAAAGTCGTTATGTGAGAAAAAGTTAAAATATTGAGCCTTACCTAACGATGCTGCATCATTTTAACGTGTGGTCATAACAATAGAACAATAAGTTAAATCTGTAGCTAACTACAGTTACATAGTACAGTTGGTAACAAATGTTTGCGAACAAATAAGCTAGCAAAAACAGCAACGAGGTCTGTTTCTTTACACATACTGGCTCAAGGTAGCTAACTGATAAATGTCAAGCAAACTGGAAATACACACATTAAACCGGCACATACATTTAAGTTGTGTAAAATTAATTTACAAAGCTTATAGACGTTTGACAACAAAATGTTGCTACCTTCAGCCACTTTGTTGGGATCCATGTTTTCAAATACGACGGTTACCTTTGACCTCAGGAAGTTCTTCCAGTAGCGCCGCGCATGCGCTGTGCAGGACGCTTTCTTTATAAAAGTTCATTGTGCCATTTTAGAGAAATGCTGTGAAGGCCCTTTACATAGTTGTAGTACGATTAAGCTTAATGATGCACCGTGATGCACTGAATTTAAGGTTAATTTCTTGTTGCTTCATGTTAATAGTACGATATCTACTGGCCAGAATGTAAAATAGGCAAATAGAAACATTTGTATATTACAAATTAAATATCAGTAGAGAAATCATGTTTGTATTCAAAGCATAATGTATTCTAAGCATATATTTAATTACTGCAAAAGCAATCAATACATTTTCTAAGCATCAAATGTATTTTTCTGCATCAAATCAAAGAACAGTGTGAGATTATTTGGATGAAAGGTATCCCTGCCAGGCTCTGGACGGGAAGATGTTCAGCACTGAACATCTGGTGCTGAAATCAACAAGTAGAAAGGGCTGGAAAACTACCACATATCATATTCTACACATATCTCAAACTAAGAATAAAGTAAGTCAAACATTAAACATAAAGATTCACATGTACCTGAGCTCTTTCAGGCTACAGTTCAACAATGAAAATGATTAAAAACAGCTTTAAAATGTTTTTATTAAGATACTTTGTAGGGTCGTCAAGTCTGTAGGAAAATAAATTATAAATCTAAAAAACTTTGCACATACACACAGACATTTTCAAAAATACATTTACATTAATACACATACAAATATACATTTTCAAAAAGAGGACATCATTTCAGATGTCAGTACAACAAATATTTTAAATTATATATGAAAATGAAAGTGATTACATTACATATAATATATGTTAGGCCTACTTTACAAATAAAAAAACAATCATGTCTTGACATATTTAATATCCCTACTACTCATATGCAATTAATTAAACTATTATAGAAGATTATAATTTATATTATCACAGTTTACAATACTTCTGATTTACAGTATATCTAATAGGCACATACAATCTTGGAAAAAAAATTTTCAGTCATATACCATATACTTCATTGTCAACATGTCAATGCTTTTCCTTGATACACTGAAACTCAAGCTTCCTCTCCAGCCACCATCCTCTCGATAGCAGCCCAGTCTATTTTGCTGAGGCTGCTGCTGGCGCTCTCCGACAGGTTGTCCAGCCAGTCCATCCCTGACACACCAGCTCTGGCACCACCATCCTGCTCATCCAACAGCCTAGCCAAAACCTGAAAAGATGGATGTCAATGTGTGAAACTAGAAATGAAACCACATCATCTATCAACAAAATGGTATTTTCACGTGTACCATGCAAGTAAGATTACTTTTACTTCACAGAAATGCAACATTCCTCTCAGATAAGGCTAATGGCTAGGCTAATGTGTGATGAAATATGTGATTCTTACTATGTTAGACTCTGACTCCTCTAGGTCCAGCAGCCTATTCACTTCTGAGGTGGGCTCCCAAAGATTCACCTCTTCTCTGTCTTCCACCTTCGTCCCCTCCCTCTGGATTCCTCTCCCTACAGCAGGCCCCCGGGACGGACTTTTGTTCAAATGAGTCTTTCTCTGGTATCCGACATGCCGTTCCTCACTCGGGTTTTCCGTGAACAGTTTAGTGTGGCTCTTTGTGTCACTGAGCATGCCACGTCTGGTCACCTGAGACAGACGGTCTCTTGGTAGAGAGGTAACTGATACCAAAAATCACACAACAGAAACAAGTTTAGTCTAATTTAATATTATATTTCATGGTATTAAGTGGAAAAAACATTTATCAAAGTATGTATTCTTTACTGGTGACAAATCAGTTTAGTTCAATCTCATTACAGTACCTGGTCTATGTAGTCCCAGTCTCCTGCTGTGATCCTCCGAAGGCCGTGCCTGTACCTCAGCAGTCCATGGACAAAGGCGGGGCTGAGTTTGTCCTGACTGGGACTTAAGACTTCTTTTATCATTGGCAGGTGCACTGTAAGGCCTGAGAAAAAGATATTACCTCCATTACCAGGTACCAGGTTACCATTATCTAGGTGTTAAACATGTAAAACAGGCTGGGGTCTGTACATATTCTGATCATTGTGGAATAATTAATGAATGATTAATAATTAGTTTGAATGCTATATCGGATTACAATTACTATTTAATGAGACAAGAGTCTGGTCAGATTACTGTGGCAGATGGTACCTGCTGCCACAGGGTGGAGTGGAGGTGGACCGTGTGATGGAAGGTAATGGAGGACCTTCAGGCTGTGAAGAACTGCGTAGGATCTGAGTAGAAGTGGGGAAGTCACTGGCCAAAGAACAAGCTTCACGGGTCCTCTGGTTGTATTGCTCAAGAAGCATGAACCTATTAAAACCAAAATGCAAATAGTTTTTACATTCCTACACAAGCATATCTCCTGTGTACAGACAATGCAAGTAGGTACATACTTTTCTTTTTCCTCTCTGGTTTCCCAAATGGTTGCTTGATTTCTGTTTGTTGATTTCTGTAGAAAAGGGGGGTGTAGCAGGTAAACAACAATGTGGATGTAATGTTAAAAAACATACAAGCTTAAAATGAACTATCAATTGTAGTAAAAAAAATCAACCATATCTCACCACTTTTGCGGAGGCAGTAAAAGGCTTATGCTCCCTCTGCCTCAGGCTTTCTCTGTGTTTCTGATAAACAGCCAGTCTTTCCCTCTGTTTCCTTCTCATCCAGATCCTCAGCTCTCGCCTCTCATCCTCTGGAAGGACACTTCTCTGTGACATCCAGCTACTTTGCTGCTCACCCAGCCTGCTGTGGGTCACATTACTTTTCAGCTCAGGGATACACATAGTTGTTTAAGTAGTCATTTGTTTAGCAGCCATTTTTTGTAGGCACCATACCTGCTATAGTGTGCGGCGTGTGAAGTGGACATATTCAGGTCAGTCGGGGATAAATACCCTTCCTTTACCAACTCGTCTAAGATTTCTGCTGTATCCGATAGCCCGGTGTGTCCCAGATTCTCATCTTCCCATCTAGAGATTGGGCAGAGTATTGTGAAATGGGAGATCCATAACTGATAATGTAAGTCACAACATGGTTACAGGACTTCGGTTTTAATTTAAACTTACACATGAGATATTCCAGATGCTTCGCTCAACTGATCCGTCATTTCTGTGGGAGAAACACATACATTAAACAGATGAAATAGTAACTTTTAACATCACAACTGTACTGTAAAAATAACAATGTATGTGACTATAGAAGAATAAAGAATTAATTAAAATCACTCTGAAGTCAAACAGTACAACAGCTGACTTGAGGATTTGAGAGTTCCTTTGTCATCTGCCTTTCTAGTATTGTTAAAAATCAAATACAAAAGCTATAAACTAAGCTAGGCTAAGCTTTAATCACATTTGGAAAATGTTGTCCATTATTTTAATTTCCAGTTGCTTTTCAGGAGTGTTACTGTGCCAAACCTGGAAAACGTGTAGTCTACATTGCTTTTAACAGTACCATATTTTTTATATAACTAGCTAATAAATATAAATGCAATGAGTAAGTAGTTTAAAGTAGTAACATTTTTTTCAGAAAATGAACAAATTGCATCTTTACTTGGAGGGGTGTGAAGGTAGGAAAGACCAGCTGTGTGACTGTGAGGAGAAGTTAAATAACGAAAAGTAGGCTTTCTTTCTGGAGTGCGGGAGTCCCTATGAACATATTTGTCCTGCTGATTTTCCTCTTCCTCTTCACAGGCTTTGGGTTCCATTAAAATGTCAGATCTTGGTGTCCAAGCTGTTACAGACAGAGAATATACACCTGATATTATCAAGGTTTTTTAAACAGTGTTACCGTGTCATTTGTTACTCTATTAAAGCTTTAACTTTTACTTGTGAATTTCAATGCAATTTAAATAAAATGCAGTTCTGGCTTTCTATATAGATGAAGTGTTTGGTGGCACACCTTCACGTGGGACAGACAGTCTGACAGTTTTTTTTACTGCCATGGTACTCTTCACATCAGGAGCCAAGACTGGGGTGAGTGTTTCAATGGTGTTCACCAGCTACGACATAGTAAGACAAGTAACTATCTGTTACATACAGACATTTGTCAGCCTTAGTAGCCAATCTGTAAACTTGGGTGTCATTAAAAATATAAACAGAACAAGCTATAAACAGCTTATATAATAATACTACCATCCTGGAGTTGGAAAAGTCCATTTCCAGATGGTCTGCAATGTTCTGTAGTGCAGCCAACTGGGCGTCCATCTCCGACAGGCGAGAGGAGAACCAGACTGCAGGAGGTGACGAGGAAGCTCTGTGAGGTCCAACACTCTGCGTCCTTATGGCTTGACAGATCTCAGAGTCAGATGGATCTGCCATGTCTTGTGGAGTGATTCTCTCTGGATACGTACTGGGCTCAATGTATCTGAGTAATGGAGTATCCTCAGGGATTTCTAGAGAACACAGTGCAACAAATATTTAGACCAAATTTTACAAATAGTGTTGTGCTTCACCACATGTCTGATCATATTAGTTATAAAGACATAAAAGTATCAGACCTGGGTGATTGGTGGGTTTCAGGAAATTGTCTGTAATTAAGCTGGAGGGCTGTGGGTCAGCAGCAGCAGAACCACTCCTAATAACAGAAGTTGCAAGAACATGAAGCTCAGCAGAAGTAGGTGAAGATGGGCGGATGGGAGGAATGTCCTGTGTTTCTGGGCTGAGACACAGCGGCAAATCATGGTGCAAGGCTTCGTCTTCTAGATCCAAGACACTTATGAACTGGTGGCCATGCAGACCCTGAGGCAAAGGCCAAGAAACACAGAGAAGTGTATTATAATATCCATCGATTAAAGTAATCCCTTGCTAGAATGCAAGTTTAAAATAAAAAGTTATGAGTCTGCATACAGCATATATGAAAATATGAAGTGTGGAGACCATGGTCAGTTCATAAAAAAAACATGCCTAAATTCTCTACCTCTCTGGACATCTTATAGATTATTTGACAATAATATAGCCACTGGGGCAGCTGGTGTTTGCCAATTCAAATTCCACTGGATCATATTGGAAGGCAGTTAGTTTTGTAAAAAAGGCATATTGTATTCTATATACTGAATGGTAGGCACCACTACTATTGTGCTATGGTCATTATACAATTCAATTAAGTGGAATGATCTACTTGGATATTGGATTTAGAGTCTAAAATAAATAGTGCTGAGTCCCCCTTCATGTCTGGCTTCTTACCAAAATCTTTTCTGCTTTCTTTGGGGTCTCCCCTGTGTCTTGAACAGGATGTTCAGTACAAACCTGGAAATTCTGTGAACTTTGTGCTGCATGGAAAAAACACACATACACACAATGTTTAACTCATCATTGTATCCACAATTTTTTTTTAAAAAGCAGTGAAAAGTACCTACAAATTCAGATCAACTTACATTTAGGGCTACTGGTGGTCACAGAGGCAGATACAGCTTTATCCACGCGTGTGGGGGTAGAAGCTGAAAGACAAATAGTCAACATATTACAGAATCTGGGTTTTAAAAATCATGCACTTAAAACAACCACTATATTTTTTATTGAATAAAGGCCAATTCAATTTATGTTAGCTAAATCCATTTACACAACATTTTCATTCAATTACCAATACAGCAACTGTGTGATAACATTATAACTATGCAAACTTTTACAATATTAACACTCTAAAAATCCTCACATACTTGGGTCTGTGTTGGTGAAAGCATCATGGCACTCTGGGGGTCTTTTACATATGGAAGCAAAGGCATGAAGCTCAGCTGAAGTGGACATGGCCTTGTCCAATAATCTCTGACCAGTCAGCAAAGAGTCAAAGGATCCTTGAAGTTGAAGTTCATTGAGAAAAAACAACAGATCAATAGAATTGTAAACACGCCCTTGCGATCTACCCATTTGTCTGATTAAGAACTACATTACATTGTGTGTAACACACATAAGACAAAGGCCATTGGGGTAAATTGCTATGAAAAAGAATAGACCTTTAATTCCATTGCTAATTCAAATGACATTACTTCAATCTACTTTATTTCATTTTGTTCTTTTAATTATCTTGAAGCTTAATATGGCAGGAGAAAGCTCTAGAGAAACTTAAGTCATCTGCATTTCATCAGAAAGTGATCAGTGCTGAGCCATCAAAGAAACTGAGGTCCAGGCAATTAAACGGGCAATGTGCCACCGCCTCTTCATTCAATCACTGTAAATTCGAAACTGCAAGAATGCAGATCTTGGTTCTTCCTCTGAGACACAGTGATGCATGTCTGTCTTGGATTTTCAACATATAACAAAACAATGAAGTGCACTGGTCATTATCACTGTTTTTTTTTTACTGCTTTCTTTTGCTATCAGTCAACTACTAATCTATTAACTGGCAACATACTGGATATAGTTAGTTGCCTTTTCAGTTTGGGACCTAAAATATCTGAATACACAGTAATTGCTCAACCCATGGAAAAGATATGTGTAATCAGGAATGTATTTGAGACTTACCAAGAGGAATGGCAAAGTCGTGTCCAGGGGTGATCTTCTCTGCAACTGTAGGCTCTTCATTTATAGGCCCATCAGCTGGCTGTAGACATATCAGATCAAACAAATGATAGTGAAATAACAAGGTAGTATTGTTAAAGGTACGAAATACTTCTTACTAAAATGAATATTGTTCAACCTCTCGCACGGGGATGATGGACTCATTTGGTCTGAATGTGACCTCTGTTTTTCTTTCCCTCCTCTCCTTCACCTCTCTCCTCCTCTGCCTATAAACACACAGCAAGCACAGTGTGTTAAATAATTGGCATCACAAAATTACAATCAATAACATCACTAATGATATATGTGATTGCCTCTTAGAGCTGGGAGAAGTGGTAGCTGCTCTAGGGTTTTCAGTAGGTGGGTCCACTCTGAGCAACTGCAACTGAGCCTCTTCAGCGTTCTGCCTCCTGATCACTGAACTTGTCAACTCCTCCATGGACATGAGACGGGTCATTTGGTTCGAAGGAGTAGCCAGGGGCAAAATCTGTTGTAGAGACAGATATCTGTACATAAACTACAAGTCAATTAATTTACACGTCACCTAATTTAAACATCTAGAAGTAATAAACGTATTGCTTGCCATTTTTGGTCCAGACTCTATATGTAGAAGCTTGATCAGAGGTGTTTCTCCCATTGGAGCTGTAATGACAGTAGAGGGCCGAGAGGAGGATGGGCAGGGCAGTTTAGGAAATGTGATGTTGCTGTGTGAAACAGGCTGAAAGTGCAGCAAGCGAAGGCCCTGCATTGGTGCAGGTGTGTGAGCTGGTAAAGCAGGAGGAAGAAACGAGAACTCCTGCCCCCTGGACCTCTCTGATGTCTGAATCTGGGGTTGAGAGTTCCAGGGAGATGGATCATGTGGATGATTAAAACTGAGTTGTCTTCTTGGAACTGAAGACCCATTTCTTTTTTCTTCTTCCTTCCTCTTTGAGGCAGCTTGGTGATTGTGTTTAAGCTTGGGCTGATGGGTTTCTAGAGTTGCAGGATATGCAGTGTGCAGCGTCTGGGGCCCTCGGGCTGGAGGATAGTGTGGGGCACTCTGCTGGGGCAATGGAGGGCGCTGGAGCTGAAGTAACTTAAGGCCTGAGACCTGGGAAGCAGGGTCTTTTTGTATGCTACCATTAGAAGGCAGCACCACAGGAGAACTGGGAACAGTGTGACTGGCGTGAGTAGTGGCCAGGAGGCCCTGGGAGGATGGGATTAACCTCTTGCTCTGTATAAACTGGATTTCTGGTGACTCTGCCTGAACCGAGAGTGGCTGCATTTCCTGAAGAAAAGAGAAACTGTATTTATCTTGATGTCACTATGATGTAGACATGTTTGCACAGAAAGATCACAATTTAACAATACATTTGACCAATACCTGATAATTTACACCTGCACCACTGGTAGTGGAGGGTAGATTCCTTGTTATTTGAAACTGGCCAGCTGTTGGATAGATTTTCCCTAAGCTCTGTTCAGCAGGCTGGTCTGCAAACAGACATGCAGCAGCCTGACTGAAGTGAGGGTTCTTGAATCCTGAATTTGGCACACTTGCCTGTGTCTGCTGTGACACAGAAATGGCAGTTTGAACAGGTAGGGGATTTGGTTCAGGGATGAAATTGGTTACATGAGATGATGGCACATTTGGATGTGAGGAGTTCATGTTAGACTGAGCCAAAGAAGAGCTCTGCTGGGCAAGTTGCAGGTTGGAAAAAGATGCTCCCAAAACCTCCATGAGGCTCATGTAGTTGATATTCTGCAACAAAAACAAATCAAGTAAGAGTCAATCATTAGAGACAGGCGAGTGTGAACCTTTCCTTTCAGTCAGTCTAGTCTTACCTGAACCAATCTAAATAAGTCTTCACCCAGTCGCTGTCTCATTGGTGGAGTCTGAGAGGATGTTGGTTGACTGGGGGCTGTAGAAAAAGCAGTGGGTGCACCAGCTGTGGAGCTTTGTGGCTGAAGGCTTGGAGGATCTATAGGTGTATTGGGGAGCTGCACTCCAGTTGAATCAGAATGCTCTGTGTGAACCGAGGCCTCAGGCTGGACAATAAGAAGAGCTTGGGGCTCTGGGTGTGGAGGAGCTTGTAGATTTCTAGGATGACAGAAAAAAAACTGTGGCTTGAACAACAAAACAGACTATTGCAGCATTCATATTCTGAGCTGTGGCTCCACCAACAAATTGTTAATTTATAAATAACTCAATAACTTCTACTTTTATAGTTTACACTACAATATATATATATATATATATATATATATATATATATATATATATATATATATAACTGCATACAAAAAAACTTTACACATTCATGTGTTCTTCAAAAGTAAATGATTTAAATAAGCAACATTAAAAACTCACAGAGAGATAGAACTGGACATATCTTCAGCTTTTTCTGAGACATCCAGGTCTGCAAGTTTTAAACTCTGGAAAGGACAAAAATAACAGTTATTTGTGTTTTGACAGCCTTGCTGATTCATATGAAGAATGGGAATCTTGAATAGTAATATTCACCCTTTCAGGTGTGCAGATGTTTTCAGAGATGTGTCCATGGGAAACAGAGGATGACACCTCCAGTCCTTCACTGTCACTACTTTTGCCTAAAAATATCAAAGACATCAATTTATATTCTCTGTCATAAAGGTCTGCACACCAGCAACTTTTACGATCCAATATAATTTATCATCATACCTTCTTTTTCAGGTGAAACATCTAAATCACAGAGAGATGGTTTTTGTGAACTGGAACATCTCTGCTGAGCAGCAAAACTCAGTTGATCTTGGTCATTAGGAGGAGGCATCCTGTGACATGTCAGTTCCTCTGGATCATCTGTGCAAGAGCCACTGCAGGGAAACAAATAGTATATAAATACAGTAGATTCTTCATATGAACAGTAAAATGTAAAGAAACAAATTATCGAATCAGTTAATACAAAACATATTCAACATAGATGTAAATTTTTATTTATGCAGCTACTTTGCTACCACCATATGTTCAATTTTTGTGATATTTACTGACATACCAATTTGTGCTTCTTGAGCAAAGATTTATATTTTTAGCATATGAAATCTCAAGATCTCTAATAAACCTCACATGGTGCACTCACATGGACAGTTCTCCTTGCTGTACATTGTGATCAAGACCAGTGATGGGAGTGTTGGCTGACCCAGGGTAACCTGTATCAACACTGCTCTCTCTCTCCAGCTTCCTGTCCACCTCAGGCTGCAGCACAGGGGCTACAGTCCATTGTGTTTCTGGAACTTGGATGTGGGCACTGTAGTGGTCTGACGTGAGTAGAGCAGTGTACCTCCACTCCAGTAAGCTGAGGGAAGTGAGGACAGCAGGTGCTGAGGCTTTGACTCGAATAACTACTCCTTCATCGGCTGTTCCTCCATCCCCTCCTCCCCTCTCTTTCTTCTTTTTGCCATGATGTCCCAGTAGCACCCTCCTATCAGCCCAGCGTACCATCCATTCCAGCAGCCTGCCCAGCTCTGGAAACTGAGCCTCTAATTTAGGGTCAAGGCCCTGCTGCAGTTCATTCACAGCTTCCACTGAAGTTGAGGAGCCAAATATGAAGCTCTCTGATGGCTGCCTCATGGGAAAGGCACTTTGAAAAGGGCTAGTTTCAGAACCTGAGTGGCCTCCTTTCATTCTTTGGGTTAAAGGCACACTGCTTTGCTGCCGGAGGCCAAACAAACCTTTTTGCCTGCCAGTTCTCAGCCCAGGAAGAGAGCTGACAGAAAGGATAGCTCTGGATAGGGGGGCTTCACTCCAGATGGAAGACGTTTGTGGTTCAGGTGTTGCACCTTGTTTAATAGGCTTGTAGCAGCACCCAGCCCTGAACACTGGTGGGTCATTGCTCCAGTGTTTTCTCCCTGTATGGTGCCCATCTCTTTGACGGCGGTGAATAGTTGTGAGCACATCAAAAGTGAGAGAATGCAACTCTCTCTCCCTCAGCTGGGAGGAGAAGCCCTTCAACAAAGGAAACTCGCTGCCTGAGTCCCCTCCATCGGCACTATCCTTCTCTAGCACGTAGCTGAGGAAGAGCTCCAGGAAGTTTAGATACTCTTCATCTTCCAGCTCAAACTCCCAGGTGCCAACCACTGGGAGGGAGAACTTCTCATTCCCTTTGTCATCGTCTGGCTGAACCTCCTCCTGAATGGCACTTTCAATCTTAACAGCAGTCTTCTTTGCATATTCTTTGTCTCTCACTCTTTTTGCTTTTTTGTCCCTGATAAGAAAAAGGCAGAGCATAGAATAAGCCACAGAATAGATGATACGTCAAAGTGATAGTAGTGCTACTATTCCACACGGGCTACCTGGTCATGGGTTGGCAATGCTGTTCAGGGGAGATAGCCTCAGATGTATTCTCTGTTGTGTCTCCATCACTGCACACTGGGGGAAACCCACAGTCGGTTAAAGTGCTGGTGCTCAGACTTGTACCCAGTGACAGTTGCCTCAATATGGCCATCCCGTGTTTGCCTCCCCTGTCGTCCTCTTCCTCCTCTTTCTCCCACAGATGGAGCTCAGGGGGGCCCAGGTGCCTCCGCAAACGCCCAAGATGTTTTCTCCTCTGCCTATGTTTGTCTTGAATCAGAATCATCATCAACTCATTCACCTCCTCTTCTTCCTCTTCTAGAGAAAGAGAAAAGACAGAATAACATAGAGTGATATTTCATAGATAATGAATACAAAGATACAAAGTGCTTTAAACACAAGAAAGAGAGGTCTAAAATCAAAATGCAGAAGTACCATATAGAAGATATAGATATCATAAAGTGCAGCATATAAAACATAAAAATGTCACACTTATTACACAATTATTCAAAGGCTTACCGATACAAATTAGTTTGTGATTAAAAAGAAGGTAATGATTTGGTAAGTCTGAGCTCCTCAGACAGCTTAGTTGCTAAGCTACGGCACAATCCCCTCTATATAATAGGATAATGTCATGCAAAATCACTGTTTATGTATTCATTTAAATTAATACACAAAGCTTTGAAGATTTTGAGAGCACTTGTATAATTAGCACACAGTGATCATACTGTTTGTTACCAACACTAACCAAAGTGCAAGGACTGTTGCTATGATGTTATGACCCAGCTCGAAAACCATGATACAAAAACATAACGATTACATATCTTTGGGGCTGTCACAAATGGACTGTTCATTAATGGCCATGGCCATGCATACACCTCATATAGGTAAAGATTCTAATAGTTAAAAAAGAAGAATCAATAATAAAATGTAGCCATCAGGTAATTTAAACAAAAGATATAAGTAAAAAATGATCAGTGTTCAAAAAACTGCAATCAAAGTAACTTGTTAATGAACAGAAGTATTCATACCAAGGACATTGCATTGCCTCACTCTCTGCAGCACTGAGTTATACTTTTCTCTCAGCGGGACTCTGACAGACTCTTCCTCCTCCGGGAAGGCTCGTACCAGAGTGTCTGCCACCTAAGAAGAAGAACAGGCAAAGAGGAGAAATGTACACGCACAAAGTCAGTGAGTTTTATTTTAATAAACGCTGCTTATGTAAGAAAAGGCAAGAAAAAGTCATTTTTACCAAAGAGACGGGAGGTAGTTCAGACACAAGGCTGAGCAGGATGTCCTGGAGAATTTCTTCAGCATTGAGGAAACGAGAAAAAGGCAGAAAACGACAGGCCCAGTGGAGAGCATCAATGCAGCTCGCTCTAACTTCTGAGTCAACAGGGATCTGTGGGACACAAATACACAAACATACGCACAGGATATCAACGGCTGAGCATAATTACAGAAATATGTCACACACTCAAACACGAATATAATACCTGTTCATCTCTACCATGCTGTCTGGCAGCCTGATACTTCCTGCAGGAAATGGAGAGTCTGTCCCTGACATGCAGCATCCAGCATAAACCACACAGCTCCCTGAAACAGACTTGGGCAAGAAATGCATTTTATAATTACTATATGAAAACTGATTATTGATTATGATATCCACATTGCACGTTAAGTGGCATCTTACTAATAGTTTGGATGGTATCAGAGTCCAAGTGACCGTCTTTGTTAGGCCCTCGTTTGAAGAATCCACTGCGGGTGACAAACTTCATCAGGCCCTCTGGGAAAGCCCTTTCTTCTTCAGCAGCTGCTGGATATGAATACTTCTTCTTGATCTGAAAACAACATCAGATTTTTCCACTATCTAAAATGGCCTGGCACTTCATGACAAAGTGTAATCACCAACTTTTAAACACTGATTTGGTTATGGTTATGTTTGCACAAGATGAAGTGATATTAACAGTATAGGATATTACTGCTGAGTGCCGGAACAGTGACAGCTAATCTATTCTGCAGGACACAACCAAGCATAATTTGGAGTTTCACTGGAACAGTCTTGGCATTGCATCTTTTGTAAACCAAGAAACACAATCAGCTGTTCTCAGTAAAATGTAATTTAAACCCAAAAAAACCCTGTGGTCCTCTAAAGTACCTTGTGTAGTAGGTGCCTGGCACGGCGCAGATGGGTGATGTACCACTGGGCAGCAGGATGACAACAACGAGCAGATCTCAGAAGTAAAAGTAATCTTTGGAGAACCCCTGATACTTTGTGACGAGATGCAACTTCTGCAAACTGCCCTACGGTCCCTATCGGGTCCTAAGAATGAGATACACACAACATTTAATTATACGATTTATATGTAAACATAGGTAGAAGTTGATCTTCTATTTCATGTACCTGTGTGTTGGGGGAAGGCTGAGGGCAATAAAGTGGTGGGGAAGGTAGATACAGTCCATTAGGCACCAACATAGGTAGGCAGGAACACAAGTCTTTGGCTTTGTCCAGCAAGGAAGACAATGGTGAAGACATAACATTTACTCCAGCCACGACTGATGCTTTCAGAATCTCCTGTATGGAAACCTGCAATAAATCCCAGTCTTCTCCTTCCAGAGGGTCTGGTAAAAGGAGGTGAGACAAGGTATAGATTAAAACTAAATGGTTTTATGAGTGTTGTAGTCATCTTACAGTTGTCAGGTCCAACAGACCTGTAAAGCTCTTGTCACCCTCTCTGTCTCTGTGGTCCTGGGAGTCAGACTTATGGCCAAGAAGACACTCCAACTCAGCCTGAAAAATGCTTTCTGCTTCCAAAACTGTTGGGAGGTGGAGCTCCTTCCTCCTCAGCCTGTCAACAAATATGGTAAAAGTTTGAAATCAGATTTAATATATTCCAGCACTGGCAACAGTAAAAAAGAACTTGCACCATACACTTGTTCTCTCCCTGATAATACTGTATGCTTTCTTTCACACTGACCCTGCAAAGTCCAAGTGGTCAGTGCAATAGCTTGAATAGGCCAGACTCAGAGACACCGCTGTCTTCCAGTCCCCAAGATGGTAAGCCAACCACACAGCCTCAGGAAGCAGACCCCCCAGCAGGAGCAGATCCTGGGCGTATTCCACTGTCCATACTTCTGACAGCTGCTGGCGACGAACTGCTGTAGCCACCTCCTCTTGGCCCAGTGGCACCAAGCGCCCAACATTGGGGGCTGAGCAAAGACATATTACCAAATTATCAATATCAACTCAGAAATAGTAATTTTAACTGCTAAATCATTTCTGGAAACATACCATGTGGCAAATGTAGTGGAGGCAGGACAGCCACATTGTGAGGGGGCAGGATGTGGAGGGGTTGGTTGGTGAAGTAAGAGGCCATGAATCTTCCCAGGCTTTGAACCACTGCACAGGCTGTGTCACTGTGAAGGTCCATCGGGAGCCACGGGCAAGGAAGAGAGTCTGCTTCAAGACACAAAGGCAGGGTTAATAACCAACACGTCTTTTTTTTTCACTGTGAGGTACACTTGTTTGTTGTATAATCACTGAGAAATAAAAGCAAATTTATACTCTGTAGCTCTAAAGCATGACCTTTTTTACTGTGTGCCATATATTAATTAGGCGTTTAATTAAATCATACAGGCAAGGGTGAGATGTTAGCTATTTACAACTTCATTCCATAAACTGACTCATTTGAAACCCCCCATAAAAGACAGAGGAGTTATTGACCATGGCTGACCTGTTATGCAGGCCATGTTGTCCCTTTGGTGTCCAGCCCTGTGCAGTATTAGATGAGCCATGTGGTCCCCCAACTCCTGGGCTTCCCTTAGACGGTACTGGGACAAGAGACTGTATAGGAGTGCCAGACAAATCCGTACCTCCTGGAAGACGCTACGATCACAACCTACTAAAAAGACAAAGGATTACCATTTCAGACTGAATGCGTACATGTGGTGTACTTTAATGGCGAAACTGAAGCAATGGTTCTTACTTTTGTTAGTCTCGTCACAAATCTGTGCCTGCCAAGCATCAGCACTTTTTGGATACAACCCGAACAGAAAAAGATGTTCACCTAGGGGGAGAAGAGTGAAATACTAAACAACAACAACAGTAATCATTCCAACATAGCTATTCTTCTAATTGATCTGAACCACTTAAATAACTCTATAACAATTTTGTATTTAGTTTGCTTTAAAGTTCCCAATTCTCAATAAAACAGGGCATATTTTAAAAAAAAAGTCACACCAACGAACATGTGGCTCAGTGGACAGTGGAATTTTGACACCATGTCATTCAATGTGATTCAAGCTGGTACAATAAACATAGTTACATAAATAGTCCATCTGTTTCAGACCTGGGTAACTCAGCAGTGCAGGGCCCTCCTCTAGCCTTTCTCCTGTAGCCTGCAGAGCTGTTTGGATCTGTGACATTATGAAAGACAACTGTTGCTGTTCCTCCTCCCAGCCATCACAGCCTTTGAAGCTGTTCAGTTCTTCCAGATACTGCTGGGTGACCTGGTACACCCACTGCCACACTCCAAACAATCTGGCCAAAAAAGAAAACCGCCAATCTTAAAAGGGTTTATTAAAGGCTGGCATCCACAACAACAAATAGTTGACTATTTGCCCATAAACCCTGAAAAATAAGCCAAAAATGTCAGTCTCTACCTGCTGGATGGTCGCTGGGGAACAGGTTGTGCCTGATTTAGCGAGCCGAGTGTCTTTTCCTTCTCTTCTTGTAGCAGAGGCACATAGTGTACATCTGAAGGCCAGAGCTGTGGTGGCTGGGAAGGAGAGTCTCTCTCTGCAGAGGACCAGACAGTTCTTAGCTGTAGGCTGTAGGTGTGGTCAAGGGAATCAGAGACCAGCTGCAAGATATGCAGGGTGGTGGATAGATTTTGAGAGGAGAGCTGACAGTGACCGGTCTGGTAGGATTCAGGGTGAGGGGTCAGCAGGAGACGTACCAGCCGTTTACTGAACTCTACCACCAGCCCCAGGCAGCATGGCCCATCTGAATGAGTGCTATCCCAGGGAAGAAAATATAGAACAGCTTTGATAAGATGGAGGAGGGAAGCAGAAACTGAGGTATTCTTTCTTCCTGTGTGGTCCTTGGGTATCAAATGGAGTAAAGCAGCAAATCGCACCACACAATAGAGGGTATGCTTCAGTAGATGAGCTCTGTGTTCCACAGCATTTCCTAGAGACATGCTGAAAGCCCAGGCTGTTAGCAGCTTACTCTGGATTTTCCCAAGTTCATGATGAAGAAGAGGAGTCTTCCTCTCTGTTTCAACAAAGTCCTTTTCATAATCTGGGCCAGTAACAAATTCAGTGTCATTGTGTGTGTCTTGGGCGTGGAGTGTGTCAAACATTGAGGCGAACTCCAAACGGCCGCCATCCTCCACATGAGAACCAGCGGGAGGTCCATCCAAATCAGAGTCATCCTCAAAGAAAGTCTAGGAAACAACACAATCAAACAGCAAGTCAAAGACAGCTAACATAAATGAATCAGGAGATACAGCAGCAATGATGCAGTATATTTTTACATAGAATCTAAAGCTATAATTTCCTAGCTGACAACATGTGACCAACCTGCATTTTTTCAAGAAGCTCCTTGGTTCCAGCAAGAGTCCCCTTGTCTTGCAGGAAAATTGGCAAAGTGGATCTATCTGTGGCTGCTGAAAAGACAGAGGCTGAGGTGTTGGGCCCACATGTAACAGTGGCGTTGAGCACCTCAAGGCTGCTGTCAAGATTCAGGCAAGATACGGACTCCAGCCATGCCCTCACATGAATCTGAAAATAATGAATGTGAGGAAAGACGTATTGTTAAGAATACTCTTGAAAAGCTGAAGCTGAGTAAGATATTCTCACTTCTAGAAGTCCCTGGTTTGTCACCTGTGATTTATCCAGTATGCGGCTGGCCTTCTCAAGATCCTTGCTTGTGTCCTTGAGAAGTGTTTTCAGCAACAGAGCAGGAGAAGGCCTATCGAGCACCCTCATAACCGTGGCCATGTAGCCATCAGACACAATGAGATACAACAGCCGTGGATGCCAGGTCACAGAATATCGCTGCCTCAGAACATCCCGCACAGACAAGCTAGAACTGGACAGAGAGGCCTCACCTCTCCCTGCAGACAGTGGTGGCCTGCAGAGTAAAGTACAGTAAAGTTGGAGGAAAAACAAACAAAAACTTTTATTTCATTGAGCAAATAAGACTCACACTATGTATAATAAACCATCACATTTCACACTGAATTTATACTTGATTCATGCTTTGGATAAAATAATAAGAAAGAGGAAATGACATGACTATCATGCTAAAAAGTTAAGGTGTAGAAATCAATAGAAAAGATGACCACCTTTGAGAGAAAGAAAGTAATAATTAAGAAGATCAGTTCAAGCAAATCAATAACTTGTAACAAGGGGTTATAAATGAAGAGCAAAATGCCTCAGATGTATACCGGTAAGTGACGAGAGGGTGCAGGGGTAGGAATTGTGCAGGCCCTAAGTCAATATTGCAACCAGAGCTTGTTAGAGTGAGAAGCCCTCCAAGGCGAGCCAACATAAGAAGGGAGCCTCTCTTTAGAACACAAGCCAGGAACAGGCCGCTGGGTGACCAGCTCACACTGCCCACCCAATAGGACCTAACACAGAAGATATGTTATGTTATTTTCTAAATAAATACATACTGTACATCAAAGATTTGAAAGTAATTCCAATGACAGATAACAGTGCTGATATAATTGTACAGACACAGATGTTGACACCCAGGTTAGGCCTCTCATTGGCTGACAACACCGACCACAACACCTGTTCCTATTTTTACTCCTGCATACTATACCTTATGTATTTAGAGGGGATCTCCATCTTTTTACTTCCACATCCCCCGAGGCTACTTGATATTGAGACAAAATTCTGTGTGCTCACAAAGAGGACCTGTGTAGCCTGGTTTCAAAAACAGGAAATACAAAACTTGATTCACATTGATACAAATGAATAAACCTGGAAAAAGAAACAGATGAAGATGTGAAAAACAGAGATAAGAGGGTGAGGATGTTCACCTTTGGCTGTCTCTGGTTCAGGACGACGGCTAACAGTTTGCCATCTGGGGAGAAGGCTGGCACCAAGGCCCCTCTTGACTTCACTGGTTGGCACGGGGGGGTAAGACAAGACATGGGGTATGTCTTGGTGGCCCACTGTACACTATATCCCATACAACTGCAAAGAGAAATTTATACTTTTTATTACTGTAATATCCAGTAATGGTCCTGACCGTTACATAGACCTGCTCACTCACCCCACTCTCATGTGGCCTTCTTCCCATTGGACTTTCAGACAGGTGATGATTAGGTTCTTTCCAGATGTGAAAACAAAGGCTGATAAGCAGGCATCACCCAAAACCTAAAGGAATTTGGAAAACGATACAGTGAGATGTAAGGCCTGTAGAAAAATAAGAAATGGTTTGTCTGTAGGATGTAAAATTGTGCCACTGATTGAAACACTACACAATATATTAAACATGTACTCTTATCGTGTGAACAGACCTCTGTCTTTACAAAAATTGTGTGTTGAGATGCTTCTTTGTCTTGGGAAGAAGGCAGAATGGTATCCTCAAGGGGCTGTATATGAGACCATTGTCCCTTGACTGTGCCATCTCGTACTCCTGTCAAATCCCTGACATCCAAACACTCCCACAGGAAAACTTGCCCTGTTATGGCTACCAGTAGGACACGCATCCCATTTCCTGAAACCTGGAGAGACAACCGCGTGGCACTTCCTGTGAAAACACACATACATCAGTGAATTAGGTGTGAAATATAACATAGACAGGGGGATTTAGAATACTGTCTGTACAGCTCAAGTTATAAAAAAGAAACTGTAAACATGACCTTAAAAACTCCAATTTGCAATCTGCTGCTATTGAATTATCCAGCTTACAATACTGAATGCAAAGCACTTGTACATCTCTTGGTTGATTTAACTCTCCAACATCTTTCAAGTGACTGCATATTAAAGTCTCAAAGGAGTACTGGAATGATTATTGCAGATCTAATCTCCTGTTGCTAACTATGCAGTTCAAGAAAAAGACTGATGTGTACACCAGTTATACATACTGTGCATACCTTGAGAAGTAATTATGTGGACTGTTTCTAGAGCTGCTGCTGCAGTCTTCAACAAATCTTTATCCCTGTTCCACAGAAAGAGCTCTCCTGAGACCAAAAGTCCACAAAGCCAAATGCCTATAAAAAAGAAATTTAAAAAAAACAGAAGTGTAAATGTATTCTCAAGATTGTCAGGTGACAAGTGTTTTGCTTTGAATTTGTACATTAAACTCACCATTGTGGGATGAAGCCATGGTCACCACACTGTTGAGTAAAGGATGGAGTTTAGGGGTCCTCTTCTTGGTTCGACCAGACACCATGTTGATCTCACTGATCCGTTTGTCATCTAACAGGAACACAGACTCCTTCTCCTGGGGAGTGACATGACACAGATTTAGTCACTTTCTTCTGACAAAGGATAGCAAAGTTTTTGAGTCACTGGCTGAAATACTTTGTCTTAACACTTCGCTCGACTCACCTGCCCAAGCCAGCAGAAACGTGGCCATGGTTTCTTCCTCTTGATGCTGGATGACAAAACAACCTCCAACTTCAGCTCCATGTTTACAAGACCACATCAGTTCTTCGCCGTAATTATGCATTCAGGAAGGGTGGATAGAAAACACGGGATCCCTCTAGATAAGCAAGACGACATAAATATATAGGTTACGATAGCTATCGGTACGGTAGGTTACGATATCATTTTAAAAAACGCAATGAAATCGTTACATGTTCACGGCATGGTGCCGTGTTTTTAGCCAGTTATTCGTTGGTATGTTACCGTAAACTAGCGTTAGCCACCTAGCTAATTTTGTTTACAGCGAGGAGGTCAGCTCCCAAAAAAAGCCTAACCTGAGTAATTCAAATACATTAGCTATGCTCGCATGCTTTGCTAGTATCAGGTGGTTGCGAAAATATAATTTAACTATGGTATTACATGTTATACCGTAGCTAATCGTGAAATATTTCGAAACTCCCTCCGGTTCAGTAGCCAGACTTGTTTCCCATGATTCTCTTGGAGGAAGCTTCGACGCGTTGCCGTAGGAACGCAGAAGTAGAGACGTAACCGGTCGACATCAGGTCGACACCTTGTGGAAAATAGTGGGATATTTTTTTATTTGCCCTCTTATTTAACTCAGAATAGATTATCTGTGGCCAGAGCCTTCATTCTGACAAGTTTAACCTTATAAAACATACTTATTTTATATCATTTGTACTTTTATTTCCAAGATGTAAAAAGATAATTGGCTAAAAAAAACTATTTCTCTGAATCCATTGGCAACTGTGTCTTGTAGAAGTTTACATCTGTTCACACAAATGAAGACTTTATACTTTTAACCTTTAATAAAATTTTCCAAAATACTTTGTTAGAAAAACCTACTTAATTATATTGATGATTAAGCTGTTGTATTGATATTTAGGATAGAAAGTGGCATTTATATCTCTACCAAGGAGGAAATAAAAATGCATTAGATCGGGGAGTGCCATAATGCCTTTGTCTTCTCAGGTTGCAGTGATTCATAACTTTAACCTTTGCTATAGTTTTCTCATAAATCTCAGATTATGAGATAGCATGTCATATTTATGGTAAAGTTTCCAATCTTTTTCTTTTTTTTTCATTTTGTGAATGTGATACACTTCACTACTTGAGCATCTTGCTGAACATAATGTTGACAGTTAACAGGACTTTTGGCCTCATGCCAGTGAAATACAAGCATAATTTATGTTTCAAAAAATTTCAGGGCAAATTCAGCAGATCACTTATATGTTGTACACTGTACTGTTAGATGCTGCAGAATCCTGTTGTAAAAACAGTCTTTAGCCAGCAGATGGCAACATGCTACAACAGGGATCATTTAGTGCTGTCTTTATAGCCAGCAAAGTGTATTTGAGTCCACATTAAAGCCAGATTGGACTCAGGCAGAAGATATCACTGTGGCAGATACAAGGTGGCGTAAGAGGTTTTTGTACTTTGTCACTGGGCTATTGCTGATATCTCTCCACAAGGTCAATTTTCTCTGAGGAACCTGCAGGCCTATTAACTATCTGAATGTTTGTGTGCTGTAAGTGGTCTCCTTCACTATTAACATGCTCTGGGTTGTGTGAACCCTTAAGCAATAAGACCTCTTATTGGCTTGTTACCGAGAGTTATTAGGTTTGCCCCCTGGCCCCTGCTGGTATTTAATTACCCTTGCACTCTCTCCTTTTCATCATGATGGAGATGACGGCAGCCATTGCCAATAGGTGAAAGAGGAGACTTCACCAGACCTTTATTGGTTCATTTGCCTCTGCCTGCGAGGCACAGATGGAGCTCTTTATTACTGTCACTGCCAGGTTCATTCTGGTCTGATGAGGACTGTCTTAAGAGGGTGAGCTTGACATCACATGAGGACATTGCCAAAACGGAATGATTTTCGAGATGGGGGTAGTTACAGCCCTACATAGACTTTGTGCATTCACATTAAGCGTATCCATTCTTTTGTCACCAGTTTATTATGTTGATTCAATAGTGCAGAGACCAACATTATATTATTGTCATGCTAATGAGCCTATTTGGAAAAATCTTACTGGGTCTAGGTTTTAGTTGTATCCCTTGGACAGCTCCTTAATACGCTTTTTTTTTTTTTTGTATATTAATAGCCATGTGTTTGTATTTTGTTTGTGTCTCTGCATACATATTTACAGTTCTGACTTTGATTATCATTAACACTTTATACAGACAAACATGGCGTAGATGGAATAGAAAGATACAGAATATCTTTCCATCTTGTCTCAGCTTGTTAATCACAGATCATAACACATAAGCAGGTTAATAGTAAAGGATGTCAGTGAACCATCCCACATCTTTTTACAACACATCATAGAAAAACAGGCGTAGTAGGTGGAGTATGTCTTCTCTGTAATATTACTCTACAAGTAGTATTTATATGAATGTTGCCAGCTTTCTCATCAAGGCATGCATGCAGTGGTGGTTGTTGGGTTAGGAATCTTGGCTGATCCACTTTTAAAACACATTACTACATGTGGATTTTAGAGATATTAACATCTGTTTAACAACAGAGGGTGGCTTTTAGGTTTGTATAATGCTCCTATGATAACAGTGGACTCCTTTCATTTTCAATAATCTAGCCATTACAACAACTTGTGATTAACTACTGAACTATTTTCAATCTATAGCTTCAGCATTCAATATAAGGACATCAGTTAGCATGGTAACCTCACTTGCTATTTGCAGGCCTCATGCATACTGAACAATGACACTCAGGGAGCTGTCGAGAAACAATTCAATATTCTTTTTCAGTCTGTCTACAGCAAGTCTAACTGCTTGCTTGGTGCCCGATTGCCTTTCTCAGAAAAACAACAAACACCGGTCTTTGACGCGTTGTATGGAGTAGTGAGTGCAGCATTGGGTGTTGATGGTCAAATTCTATTTCAGCATTTGAGGATGAGCTAATTCACGCTTTATACCTTATTTGTTTAATGCATACAAAAACTGAAGTGTAAAAACAGGATGTGGTGTTATGCAGGGGATTATATGCGGGACTATTTCTTGACCGTGCACAGTGACTATGGAGTCAACAAGACCTCAGCCAAGAAATTGTCCCACACATTTTGCACTTATTTTCTTTCTTGTAGAGAATTATATTATATTTATCCATTAACTTTAAGGCTACAGCCAACTGCAGGTTAGCTTTTCCCCTGATTCCACTGTTTATTCTAAGCTAAGCTAACCAGCTGCTGGCTGTAGCCTTAAATCTGATGGACAGATATGAAAGTGGTATCAATATTCTCATCTAACTCCCTCGAGTCTTTTCCTGTAAGAGCAGAGGTGAGTGCGGCTGCGTTAGCTCATCAGACTGTGCGGTGGAATTGGGATCAAAAGACAGAAATTTTGACTGGTCATCAAAGGAAAAGCACTGGTGTCATTTATAATAACAATAATGATGGTTCTGTTCTATTCAAGTGTGCCTGTAATCCATGACAGTGTGACTAAATAGAATTCAGCCATCATTAACTTTATTATTCACACCTGTAATTTACCTTCTGTGACAAGTCAAAGTGTCTTCAGTGAAAAAAAGCCTATTCTGTTTGACAGTATCTGCAGAATAGAAACATTGGCTCGGGATATAAACCTGCACACACACATCCATATAAAAGCACAGGTACATTTACTTCTCTACTATAATGCAGTCGCCTCCTGCTGTGATGCCATTAGACTTACAACATGTACATTCTGGCAGCCACAGGGAACCATTATTAGATTTAAGCTGGGTGAGTAATCAAGCATAAACTGTCATTTCTGAATATCTGAATATGCCACACACCTCGTGCACTTCAAGGTAACAAGACAGTGGACTGTTCTATGGATAAGTGCTCAAATATGAAGTGTACCCCACTCAGGAAGCACAATGTAAAAATACATTCATGGTTTGGACACAGAAACACAGACACTGTCACACGTTCACTGTCAGAACATGATTTGAAAATATAATATTGATATTTTTAGAGCTGGATTTACTACTTTCACATTAAATTGTGGTTCTGTCGGAGTTGGCTAGACACACACACGCATCTTTTTTATTTTGACTTGACTTTTGACACAGTAGGAAACGCACAGGTATGACTAATGACATTAATGATGGCTCCATTCCATTGAAGAGTCACAGTGAGCCATGCCAATGAGCCAACGAGCACATTACCGGGATACTCAAACTGGGAGACACCGTTGGCTCAGAGAGACTATCTGCTGCGAAAATGGCAGACTATATTTTTTTCGTGACAAGCTCTTATGCTGAGATATTTCTAACCTGAGGGACAGGATTTATAGTAAAATTAGTTCTCTACTTTTTGTCAGGCCACATTAGTCATTTGCACTGGAAAAGTTTTCCTCTACATTTTTTAAATTTCATCTATGTTTGTAATAATGTAGCATTAAACCTGTTAAACCTGTTTTTACACAGATGGTTGATTTTTTTTTTGTAGTAGTTGTTGGTATCAACAAGCTTCTGTTGAAAAGACAGATGCATGATCTTAGCCGACTGTGGTTGCTGATTAAATGCCTTAGCAATTTTATGAGGCCACAGTTTGTAGTGTAGCTGTGCTGGATTGCATTACATTTTAAGGTGCCTCTCTCTCTGTCTCTCACTCGGTGATGGAGAGTAATTCAGTTAATTTACTGAAGTAGTTCAGTTTTGTACGATTTATGCTGCCTTATACGTCTACTTCACTACATTTCAGGATGATTATAAATCGTAGGGAGCTTGGCTTGAGAGTTACTGAAGATATTCAGATTTTATTAGCAAAACATAGTATGATCAACTTAACTTAACTATAACCACCCAGCTAACCCAGTTAAAGTATCAATCTTGGCCTGCATGTTAATGGACAAGCAAACTATAATACTTATGATAATATAACACATTGGGTTATCAACATTACCTAATTATGTATATACTCTAAGTAAGATTTTGATGATAATAGTTGCATATTTTTGACCACAGAATATATATTCTTGTAATTAAATATTTTTATACGTGTTATTACTACTTTTAGTTCTATAAATGATCTTAATACTTTTTTACATCACTGATCCCAAGTGATGCAGGTTTTATCTCCAGCTCTGCTCTTACACACCTTTATCCGATTAGGATTTCATCAAGCTCTGCTGATTGGCTGAGCTGCAGACACACAAACACAGAGCCGACGTGTGGCTTGTTTAATCGATCAGACGTGTAGGAATCAAGAAGGATCAAATACTTGCATTTGTTCTGTGTTGATATGATAGACTGGTTAATATATCAGATGTTCTTCTCCTTTAAATTTTTCCGCAAAACAGCAACGTGCTTACTTTGACGGGTTTGGCATCACGGCAGCGGCCGCCTTCTCTTGCATACGATTGGCCTAGCCGTGGGAATATTCAAATACAGGCTTGATTGATTGGCCCGGAGCCGGTTTCAACAGTGCAGGGGACTCATTGCCATTCCGACATCACTCTGTGTGGCACACACAGCTTTGTCGGCTCCTGAGATGAGACACAAGCGGCCGCACGGAAAACACAATCGGTGAAATAATCTTCCACACGAGTGTTGTTGAATATGTTGAGGAAGTACAGCTAACGGAGCCGGCTTCATCCATGGATATATCTCCGGAGGTTTCCAGTGCGCATCGCGAAATCAGTGGCGAGATTGCTTTTGCAGAGGAAATACGCCTTCCGAGCAGGAGAACAACCAATCAGCCGTGGCGAACCAAAGATAAACAAGCCTTATGATAAGACGAAACTCTGTAAGACATCGATTATGTTTCCTATTTCCATCGTAATGTTGAAAGGGGGGAACACTGTGTGGGGCTCGTGGGAAAAAAAAAAATCTTTCTCAGCGCAGAAAATGTTTTGTTTCCTCTGCAGTTGAAGCAGCTGAATTGGGTTTTTAATGGTTGCTGTGTTGACTACACGACAATGACAGAGTAAGAAAAAAAGAAGAAGATGTGTGGTTGTAAAGATGCTTCAGTGCATGATGCCAGGATTCGCCCTGCATTGATTTTAGGTCGACAGCGCTTAAGTGGTGAAAGATGCCCAGTGCGCACTAATGGATAGGAGCGTCTCGCCCTTACTATATATCAGTGTCCTGCTATTGCCTAATGTGTATTTATATGGGGCCGAGTCCAGCTATGGGGGGGGGGTGTCATTTATACCTACTACATAGAATCATTTAATGGCAGAATCTTCCTTGAAATATAATTGACAGTTAAATATAGAAAATTGTAGGCCTTATTTGGTAATTATATGGACAAGAAACATTTGCATAACAAACATCTGTAGTTTCTAAATGTTTTTTTTTCCTATCCAAACTGTTCTGTTGTGAGCTGATACGACTCCTAGTCTCATCTGTCTGCATTTGTGAGTTGGATGCTGGCTCTGCGTGCACTGAAAGGGGCTTTATATGTCAGCAGCTCAGTGGAAACGGGAAGTGCTTTGAAGTATATTATCGGTCATTCAGGGCTGCCTCTGAAGGTTTCCATTTCTATTGTCTAGAAGCCGGAGGTGGGATCATTGCACCTCACTGCACCGGTGGCAGCCGAGGTTGAAGGTTAGCCGCAGCAGTGGGGCCTATAGATTATTGGCCAGGTGTGAAATTCTACTCTGCATGCTTTTTCCTGCTTGTGCCAGATCCTTTATTACCCAGAGAGATGGGATGTCACAGCTTCTCACCAGAGGGAGAGAAGAAAAGCCTGCAATTTAGTGTCTTATTATCGTCCTCTTCTCTTTTTCTGACTGAAAGAGAAAAGTATGTCAACTCCCCTGGGTTAATATTTTTTTTATTTTGATCAGAAATGGGCATAGCTCTCTTTCTTATCCTTTCCTATAAAAATATTCAAATCATGCCATTATGGCCTTTGATTTACCACAATGCCATAATAAAAATGTTAGTGTCTCATTTTCTTTTCATCATAAAGTATACTGATTTGACATTCAATCCATAAAACTGTCTCTCGCACTCAGTTTGAACGTCTTATTTTCACCCAGTCACTGTTCAGTGCTGCGTGCTTGCACCTCATATGCTTTACACACCATTTGTGCTTTAGCAGTGCTGTGGTCCTCAATTATAGACTGTTATAGAGTAGCTGTAACTAGTCATAATTACTAAATGACTAATTTTCATGTTTTGGCTGTTTTGCATGGGGGGGGGGGGGGGGGGGGGGG